>NC_035445.2:116546473-116793291 GCF_002127325.2 Helianthus annuus | reverse complement strand
CCGTCTGACATTCTCTCTCTTCATTAATTGTAATTGCGAATTACAATTAATGCGCCTGCTGTACTTTCAACACGCCCCCGTGTCCGCTGGGCACGGCCCCGTGGTGAGCAATGGAAGCTTCTACTGGTTTGTCTTTTCTGCTGCTTCCTGGGCACGCCCCCGTGTTCACTGGACACGGGGCGTGTTCAGACTCTGTTCTCTTCTCTTTGTCTTGGGAGGTGCCGTTGAGGGTCCGGGCAGTTTCTTTTGTTCCTTTTCTTGTATTTATGGTAGAATTAGTGTCTTTTTGCTTCTTTTGTGATTTTGAGCTCATTTCATCCTGAAAATACAAAAGGAAGACAAAAACACTCTTTTTCCAACATTAGTACTTAAAAAGGGTTAGTTTTATGCCTTAATTGATGTGTTTTATATGTTGCATTTTACACACATCAAGGTGCATGCCAGGCCAGTAATACCCGGCGTTCATGATTTTGGCCACTACCATGCGCAGGCCTGCATGTATGCCGCTGATGCGTGTCAGTGTGTATATGTTTTTAATATATAATTAAGCCCTTTTTACACTTTTAGCCAAGTTTTAAATTTATAAAACACGATATTCACTAACACTAAACACACATATGGGCAAGTGCACCCATCGTGGACGTAGTATAGTGTTGGTAAGATACCGAGGTCGTCCAAGGACACAAGAGCTTTTAATACCGGTTTATCCTCAACGTCTAACCAAATCAAAAAGTTAGAAAAATGTTTTAAACTAAGAAAAATAAAACTAACTAAATGCTGAAAATTAAAATAAAATAAAAACAGATAGACAAGATGAATCACTTGGATCCGACACGTGTATTAGTATAACCTTTGATTATTTTCGCACTTTTGCACTTGTTTAAGAGATTATCTTAGTTATTGTAGTAGGCCCCTCTTTTGAAGGCGACGTTACCCTCAACCCAGTAGTTTGAGTCAGCAAGGATACAATCCTAAAGGGTCGGATTATTGAAAGATAATGAATTAAGTTATTAATGCAAATTATGGTAGGCCCCGCTTTTGGCGGTGACGTTACCCTCGGCTAAGTAGTCTGAGTCAGCAGGGATACAGTCCTAAATAGCCGGGTTATAGTATTAATAGTAGTTAACTTATGAGGGGGTCAAAGAGTTTGGATCCCCGCCATCCAATACCTATGGGCATTGAAGGAGATCCTACTAAATTTGACCCAGGTCCCAAGCAGGACCTCTAAACGCTGAACAAGGGCAAGACCCTTACCAAACCGTTCCCTTAACCCCCGACCAGGTAGCCAACATACCTCCATATAGACCGTGGAGATATGAATGGTGAAAATCTTTTATTTTATATAGACAGTAAAATAATGCCAAGACACCACAGACAAACGATAAGGAAAGATCACCTTCAACATAAGTAACTAGTTATTAAAGTCATTAATACAAAACCAAATAAAAAGTGCAAAAGATTAAAAATAAAAAGTATTATACTAAACACTTGTCTTCACCAAGTGATGTAAGAGACTTAGGCAAACATGGCCTTGATTGTCAAGAACTCTTACGATCAATCTTGGATCCCGAGACGACTCACACACTCTACGATGGACAATGGATGATGGTGGTGGATGATGGTGTTATGGTGGTGGTGGGTGGTGGATGAGGTGTGAGAGAGGTGGTGTGCCAAGGGATGAGAGAGAATGAAACCAAGCTCCTCTATTTATAGGCTGGACAGAACGCTGGACACGGCCCCGTGTCCGCTGGACACGGCCCCGTGCCCGTCTGACACTCTCTCTCTTCATTAATTGTAATTGCGAATTACAATTAATGCGCCTGCTGTACTTTCAACACGCCCCCGTGCCCGCTGGGCACGGCCCCGTGGTGAGCAATGGAAGCTTCTACTGGTTTGTCTTTTCTGCTGCTTCCTGGGCACGCCCCCGTGTTCGCTGGACACGGGGCGTGTTCAGACTCTGTTTTCTTCTCTTTGTCTTGGGAGGTGCCGTTGAGGGTCCGGGCAGTCCACTTTTGTTCCTTTTCTCGTATTTATGGTAGAATTAGTGGTCTTTTTGCTTCTTTTGTGATTTTGAGCTCATTTCATCCTGAAAATACAAAAGGAAGACAAAAACACTCTTTTTCCAACATTAGTACTTAAAAAGGGTTAGTTTTATGCCTTAATTGATGTGTTTTATATGTTGCATTTTACACACATCAAATACCCCCACACTTGAACTTTTGCTTGTCCTCAAGCAAAACTCTTTTAATGTGGCTTACACTCCCAAATGGAATAGGTAGAAGAGAAGTTTTTTAGCTTGTCCTAGAGTGTCGGGAATCCAAGGTTTGTATAGGTTTTATTTTTATTTTATTTACAATCCTATTCGTCATGATTTATTTTGAACTTTTCATAAGATAAACTACTTATTTGGGCATAACATGCCTTATCAAAATTCCATTTATATACAAGTTCACATATCTCACGGGAGATCACTCAATCACTCGGCCGAAGGTGTATATTTAAGTGAATCGCTCGAGAGCGGCACGGACTTACGTTTTCCATAGGCTTGCCAAGCGATCAATCCTCCTCCTTTTTAACTTTTTACCTTTGTAAATATCAAGAGGACTTTTGGGGTGAAGGCTTGGGTTTAAAGGTGGGTGGTTGGTTAGTGGTTGGTAAAAAGGGCGAAAATCGTAACAAGTGTCGGTTTTCGTAAAATACCTTATTTTTTTTTAGTGACATTTATTTTTGAAGTATTTCTCCAAACAAGCTTTTGTAGCTTTTGTTTGTTTTTGACTTCATTATTCATATATATATATATATATATATATTTTTTTCGTCACATAAAGGGTATGTTTATGAAAAACCGAGCTTGTTACTAAAATAAAGGTGAAAAGATGAAAAAGGTTTTTGGTGGGTAAAAAAAATTGTTTTGGGGGTAATGAAATGAAAGGTTTAGGCTCAAAGGGGTTTTCTAGGGGGATTTTGGGTAGGTAAAAAAAAATGAAAAATAATGGTTTTGAAAGAAAAATAGTTAGTCCTAATGCCTCCATCATTTACTTACTTGGGTTTAAGTTGGTAAGGACCGGGAATGTATCGTCGTGGCAAGTTCTAGATTTGTAAAGACCGAGCGGCTATTCACACAAGAAACGAAAAATGAGCATTTAATCTAAATATGTGTATTTTTATGCTCAATAAAGGCTCAAAACTCACTTTTGTGGGAATGGGTTTTTAATGTGACCAAGCATATATAATCGAATTTTTAACTAGACTTGTTATACCGTTTCATAATTTTCTTATGTTAGTTCTTTTTATCACGACGCTATCGGTTGTAAATAAAAAAAATATAACCCTTTTATCACTTGTTATTCCCAACTTAAACTAAGACAAGTAAATAATAAAAAAATGAAAAAGTTTTTGAAAAAATTTGGGGTGTTTAGCGGTTCCAATAGAGTTTTGTGTAAGGCTTGTTTTAGGATTTTGCAAAATTTCAAGGTTTTAGCATCCCCCCCACACTTAAATTACACATTGTCCTCAATGTGTCCAAAAATAAAGTTTTTGGTTGATTAGAATATGTAAAAGTGTGTTTAAAAACAAAGATTTGTGTTACTGGCGCTCTGGACACGGCCCCGTGTTGACCGGGCACGGCCCCGTGGTCAAGTGCCAGTAACAAAAATTATAGAATTGAAACAGAAGCCTGGACACGGGGGCGTGTCCGCTGAACACGGCCCGTGTCCAGTTACCTGAACTGGGTGATTTCCTGCAGGGGGCTCAGCACGGGGCCGTGTTGGTTGGGCACGGCCCGTGTGGAGCCTTCTGTTATGGAGATTTTTGTCGGTTTGTTCTGTTCTTCTGCATGGTTCCATTTTTCTCGTTCCCTTTTTCATCCATTACCACCATGAGTCCATAAATCATAAAAACCATCATAACATTGCTAATAGAGAGACATTACATAAAGATAAAAATTACATAGATATTAAGCTTATGGAGTTCTAGCCCTATGTTTTATTTTAATTTAGCAAAATTTCCAAGAATCTACTGATCTTGGTTAGATAAGGCTTTGTAGAGCTCCACCTTTCGGGTGCGGTTCTCCTCATATGTCGGCAAGCCACTCCTCTACCTCCCTTGGAAGGAGGAAGGAGGGCTCGTTTGCATTTGTTTGAGGAGTTTCAACTTCCGCCGGAACTTCTTGTGGGATTTCCATAGGAGGTTCTGCGGGGAGGTCTCCCCACCCGGTAGGGTTGTTAATACCGAGCGCCAAGTTCCAGTCTTGTTGTGGAAGAACTGGTTCCATGGGGGGTGCTACCAAAATGTTTAACCTTTGGTGCAAAAGGTTAATCTCTTGGAAGCTGCTTTCCAATCCCATTGTAAGATCGTTAATACGGTCAATGAGGACCTCCTCCACGGACGTCATTTCGTCGAGAGCCTCCCTTAGCGCTATCACGTAGTGCACAAGTGTAGCTTCAACGGAGGGCCTCCTTCCCCTTCGGCTGTTTGAGGAATGAACGGATGATGTTTCGCTGTTTTCACTCGCCATTCTACGAAAAATAAACCAAAAAATAGTTTATAAGACGAAACAGCTTCTGGACACGGCCCCGTGCTCAATGAGCACGGCCCCGTGTTCATCTTTTTGCAGAATTTTGGAGCAAGGAACCTTGGTTTTTTAAGTTATTTTCTGAGTTTATGCAAGCTTTTTGACAGCAAATAACTCTAAACAATGTTACATAACATGTTTTTACCAAGATTCCATGATCAAAACTCCTTGTTTCCTACCATAAAGATTGAAAATTCAAACTTTTCATGGTGGCTCTTGAAGAAAGATGAAGAAGAGGGAAATGTCTAGAAGAGGAAAGGACAAGATGGGTTGTTGGAAACTTCTTTTAGACTTACCTAGGATTGTTTGAGAGAAGATTCCTTCAAATCTCTGTCCCCAAGTTGGTCCAAATGTGCAGGATTTTTGGCTGCATTTATAGAAAATGACAGCCTACTGCACACGGCCCCGTGTCCGCTGGACACGGCCCCGTGTGCAGATGAAATTCTGACACAGTTTGTCCGTATTCTGACGTTCTGATCAGAGGGGAATCTTTTGGCGGACACGGGGGCGTGTTGGCCGGGCACGGCCCCGTGTCGGAAAGCTGCCTTATGAAGTTTTGTCTTTATCAAGGAGCCAATTTGTATCGGGTGGCTCCTGACTTGTTGGAACAACCCCAAAGTGCCTAAGATACCTTAATTGTCCTATACTAAGGCGAGAACGCAAGAGGTTGTCGGTGAGGGTAATTCCTATTTTCATTCTAGGTGGACAAGTCCAACCCTTTCCCGGGCTCTCGTTAAAGAAGGTGTATGCCGAATCGCTCAGGTCTATGTATGCACCGAACGAGGTCGATGGGGAGTCCTTCATGGCACAATCGGCACAGGGACGACTATCGTCCATGTCTTGTTTAGGAAGAAAGGTATTTTCGGGAGCAACGAGGTTGTCAGAATGCGGTTCCAACATTTCCTCATGGTCATCATCTTGGGATGGATCTAAGAAATCCTTCCTAAGTTCTTTTGACCAATTTAGAAGTAGTTCTTCTAGTTGAAATAGCTCGTCAAGGAGCATATCTCCTAGAATATCTGGCTGGGCGCATTCGAGGGAGAAATAGTGTTTATTTTTACTTTCGCCCCTCTTAAGGTTACAAGGAATTGGTGGGTCTATATAGTGTGGCCTATAAGTGAGGAAGAAACATTTTAATTCCTCGTGTTCGCCTCCACATATTCGACACCACAAACCATAAGAGTGCCGAAAGTAAAAAGAATCACTATCACTCATGTTTGTATCAGAAATTACCAACCGCCGGGATCGAACGGTTCTGTTTTCAGCAACTGAATCTTGGGCACGGGGGCGTGTTGAGTGGACACGGCCCCGTGTTCAGCCTACTGTCTGATATAAAACAGGATTGCCAGTTCCAATGATTGGGCACGGGGCGTGTTCAGCGGGCACGGCCCCGTGCTGAGCTCTGCAGAAGCTGATAAAAAAAAAATCCTAAAAATTAAAAAAATAAAAAGATGATTAGGCCGTTGATTCCTAACTTTCTTAAAATCCTTGTGTCCCCGGCAGCGGCGCCAAAAACTTGATGCGTGTCAGTGTGTATATGTTTTTAATATATAATTAAGCCCTTTTTACACTTTTAGCCAAGTTTTAAATTTATAAAACACGATATTCACTAACACTAAACACACATATGGGCAAGTGCACCCATCGTGGACGTAGTATAGTGTTGGTAAGATACCGAGGTCGTCCAAGGACACAAGAGCTTTTAATACCGGTTTATCCTCAACGTCTAACCAAATCAAAAAGTTAGAAAAATGTTTTAAACTAAGAAAAATAAAACTAACTAAATGCTGAAAATTAAAATAAAATAAAAACAGATAGACAAGATGAATCACTTGGATCCGACACGTGTATTAGTATAACCTTTGATTATTTTCGCACTTTTGCACTTGTTTAAGAGATTATCTTAGTTATTGTAGTAGGCCCCTCTTTTGAAGGCGACGTTACCCTCAACCCAGTAGTTTGAGTCAGCAAGGATACAATCCTAAAGGGTCGGATTATTGAAAGATAATGAATTAAGTTATTAATGCAAATTATGGTAGGCCCCGCTTTTGGCGGTGACGTTACCCTCGGCTAAGTAGTCTGAGTCAGCAGGGATACAGTCCTAAATAGCCGGGTTATAGTATTAATAGTAAGTTAACTTATGAGGGGGTCAAAGAGTTTGGATCCCCGCCATCCAATACCTATGGGCATTGAAGGAGATCCTACTAAATTTGACCCAGGTCCCAAGCAGGACCTCTAAACGCTGAACAAGGGCAAGACCCTTACCAAACTGTTCCCTTAACCCCCGACCAGGTAGCCAACATACCTCCATATAGACCGTGGAGATATGAATGGTGAAAATCTTTTATTTTATATAGACAGTAAAATAATGCCAAGACACCACGGACAAACGATAAGGAAAGATCACCTTCAACATAAGTAACTAGTTATTAAAGTCATTAATACAAAACCAAATAAAAAGTGCAAAAGATTAAAAATAAAAAGTATTATACTAAACACTTGTCTTCACCAAGTGATGTAAGAGACTTAGGCAAACATGGCCTTGATTGTCAAGAACTCTTATGATCAATCTTGGATCCCGAGACGACTCACACACTCTACGATGGACAATGGATGATGGTGGTAGATGATGGTGTTATGGTGGTGGTGGGTGGTGGATGAGGTGTGAGAGAGGTGGTGTGCCAAGGGATGAGAGAGAATGAAACCAAGCTCCTCTATTTATAGGCTGGACAGAACGCTGGACACGGCCCCGTGTCCGCTGGACACGGCCCCGTGCCCGTCTGACACTCTCTCTCTTCATTAATTGTAATTGCGAATTACAATTAATGCGCCTGCTGTACTTTCAACACGCCCCCGTGCCCGCTGGGCACGGCCCCGTGGTGAGCAATGGAAGCTTCTACTGGTTTGTCTTTTCTGCTGCTTCCTGGGCACGCCCCCGTGTTCGCTGGACACGGGGCGTGTTCAGACTCTGTTTTCTTCTCTTTGTCTTGGGAGGTGCCGTTGAGGGTCCGGGCAGTCCACTTTTGTTCCTTTTCTCGTATTTATGGTAGAATTAGTGGTCTTTTTGCTTCTTTTGTGATTTTGAGCTCATTTCATCCTGAAAATACAAAAGGAAGACAAAAACACTCTTTTTCCAACATTAGTACTTAAAAAGGGTTAGTTTTATGCCTTAATTGATGTGTTTTATATGTTGCATTTTACACACATCAGCCGCATATTCCTTCGTGTATCTCTCTGAAAAGATACATGGCATCTTGAGGGTCAACGCATCGTAAATGTGGCCCCAGGTATGACTTGCGATATAAGATACTGTCCCCCATTTGATAGTGACATGCCTTATATTGTAGTTTGCGTGCCTTTGCTTTATTCTCGGGGGTAATGCCGGATTGTAGGTATGCCATAAATGGTGTCATCCAAGATGTTGTACCGTATTGGATGAGATTGACTTGGCACAGGGGTACTGAAGGATTTTGCAGGATTTCAATTCGTATTTCCTTTGCCAGGTGTTGAAAGCTAGTGGATGCGAGTTTCGAGAGTGCATCCGTGGGTTTGTTTTCACTCCTGTTGATATGGCGAATGTTGAAGGAGGTGAAACGTGATGTCAGCTGCTTGGCTTGTTCGAGGTAGAGGATCATGATATCCCCTTTCCCGGCGTAGTCGCCGCGGACTTGCCCCGCAACTAGTAATGAGTCAACGTGTGCTTCCAAAAATTGGACGCCGAGCTTGACTGCCAAGCGTAACCCTGCTAGTAAAGCCTCGTACTCTTCCTCGTTATTTGTACTTTTGAAATCGAGGCAGATGGCATAAGTAAGCTCTTGGCCATCAGGGCTGACGAGTCGTAGACCTGCACCCGCACCGACTTCATTGGACGTACCATCAGTGTATAGTGCCCAGATGTCTGATGGGGACGGTGGCGGTGTAGGATTTTGTTCGTCTTCGCCTTCTTGGATACGATTCGCCGGTACTTCCGTGGCGAAGTCAGCTAAAACCTGGCCTTTGATTGCTGGGCGCGATTTGTAAATCAATGTGTGTGCCCCCAGTTCAATGGCCCATTTGGCAAGTCTTCCAGAGATTTCAGGCTTAGAGAGGATTTGTCCGATTCTGTAGTTGGTTAACATGGTGATGACGTGATCTGCGAAGTAACGGCGTAGCTATCTGGATGCATGTACCAGTGCGAGTACCAACTTTTCCATGATGGAGGATCTTGTCTCTGGATCGTTTAGCATTTTGCTGACATAATAGATTGGTGTTTGGACACCCTCTCTCTCCAATATGAGTACCGCGCCCACCGCGTTGTCTGCGGCGGACAAGTACAGGATGAGTGGTTCTTTTTTGCGTGGTGCAGTGAGAGTTGGGAGTTGGATCAAACACTCTTTCATCTCCCGGAAATCGTTCTCTGCCTCTGCGGTCCATTGGAACTGTTCCTTTTTTAGGCAGTTGCACAGAGTATTGATAAAGTGGTAAGATTTGGCCGCGTGGTTGGCTAAGAATCTGTTTAACGCGCCTAGCCGGCCGGCTAGTCGTTGCATCTCCTTTATTGTGGAAGGAGATGGCATGTGCTCGATCGCCTATACTTTTTCCGGGTTGACATTGAATCCATCTTTTGTGACGATGAATCCAAGGAACTTTTCTTCTGCCATTCCAAACGAGCATTTCCCTGGATTGAGCTTCATGTTGACACTTCGCAGAGTTTAGAATGTTCTTTCAATATGTTGGAGCATGGTATCCTCCTCCATGCTCATGACGACTAAGTCGTCCATGTAGATCTCGACACTCTTGCTGATTTGATCGCTAAAAGTGTCGTTCATCGGTTTTTGATAGGTTGCACCCTCTCAAAAGACATTTTTATGTAGCAGTAATTTCCGGTAGGGGTGCGGAATGTTGTTTTGTCTTCGTCCTCGATTGACATCTGTACTTGGTGATAGCCATTGTAACAATCGAGGAAACACTTCCATCGAAACGGGGCGAGGTTGCCGACTTTTTCGTCGATCTCCGGAAGTGAGTAGCAATCTTTGGGGCATGCTTTATTGAGATCTTTGTATTCGACGCACATGCGCCAGCCCCCGATCGCTTTTTCTACCATGATTGGGTTGGATAACCAAGTCTAGTTTTTGACTTCCCGCAGGATGCCTGCGGAGAGCAGTTCTTTGACCTGCTCGTTCATCGCTTCGTTCTTTGCGGATCCAAGGTGGCGTTGGCTTGGATCACGGGCTTGATACCTGGTAGAGTATTCAAGAAATGCTGCGCGACTTCACGTGGGACACCTGTCATATCGGAGGGTGTCCATGCAAAGATATCTTGTTTTCTGAAAATATGTTGCTTCAGGCGCGCTCTTGTGCTGTTAGACAAGGCATGAGCCAATGTCACCGTCTATTCGGGGTACCTTGCATTAAGTACCCATTTCTCGGGTGCGGTGTTGGGGGTCAGCCTTGCCGTTTTGGCCGGACGCAGCTCGTCCGTTGACATTACTTCTCTGCGGGCGTAAATTATCGCGATCCCCGTCTCGTTTGGAAAACCGACAATCGAGTGGGGAACGAACGTTATCATGTTAAAATCGCCCTGAGATTCTAGCTCGAAAAGGACGTTGTAACGGGAGGTATGGGGTAAAATCATGAAGTTTACCTCCTCGACCCGCGTGTGCTTACCGTTGGTAAGGCGCACAGGGAATGTGATTTGGCTCAGGGGGAACACTGTTTCCCCTGCGAATCCGGCCAATGGGTAGTCCACCGGCTGCAGTCGATCTTTGTCTTCCTGATCGAATTGGTTGAAACACTGCTCATAGATAATATCAGAGGTACTGCCCGGGTCGATAAATAGATGTTCCGTGCAGTAATGAGCTAGGTAGCCGGTGATGACGACGGCGCGCCTGTGGTGCGGTCCAACTCGGACTTTGGGGAAAACGACTTTTTCGTCTCGCCAGTCGTCATCCCCTCTTATTGCCGCCTTACGCGGCCTTCCACGACCTCCATTTATCATGTGGGTGGTGGCCACATACATGGCTTTTTTACCGGTGGAGGTGCCCTCGTTATTGGGGGTAATGCGCTTAGTTTGCTTCTAAGCGACTAACAACAGGTGTTGCAGCTTCCCCTATTTTAGGGCTCGTTCAATCTCCAGTCGAGACTGATGCAATTATTGGTAGAATGGCCCGAGTCTTTATGATATTCACAGGAAAGGGTCAAATATTGGCCCTTCTTGGACTTAATAGGTTGGGCCAGTCACAAGAACTGTGCTCCCGTTTGAAGGACCTCTCTTGGTGACTTCGTGAGTCCGGTCCAATTGCGGTCCCGAGACTCCTTCTTGGATGTCCACTGGTCACGCTGGGCGTTAACAGTTTGGCGGGCATCGGGCTGATACCCGCGGGGGATATATGGTTTAGAATCGTTGCCACGATTCCATGTGTCCCGTTTGCGCTTGTTGTTGTTGCGCTTGGGGTCTTAGCGGGAGGATTGGCCTTCCGCCTAGGGGTGCGTTTTGCTAACGTGCGGTTTGAGGGAACGCGTGGTCTGGGCGTACGTCTTGACTGCCGCCATGACGTCGTCCCATTTTTTTGGCAAGCCCTTCTTGCCTGAGATGGTCACCAACAAATTACAGTATCTTTCAATGATCTGCTTTGTGCTTTCATTCTTCAATCCATGAAACAAGTCAAATTCTTTCTTCAGAAGAGATTTCTTGTTCTTGATCATTTCCTGAATACCAACAAAATTCGATCTTAAAGCTTTCCAAATTGAATACGAGCTTCCGTTGTGTTGCAATAAGACCATGATGTCTTCTTTCACAAGCTTGTTGTAGCAAACTTAACATCATCTTCTCATTTTTGTATTTCTTTTTGTCATCGGCACTCATATCTTTGATCACAACTTCCTCTTCATCATCATTTAACGGTCTCACATACTTCGTCTCAACACATTCCAAAGCATCTAGGTAATTAGCTTGTACCCAGTTTTCGAAACGACCTTCCCAACCCTTATATTCTTCTATGTTCATGAGTTTGTGCGGTTTTTGCAATGTTCCCGTTTCGTTTTCTAGCATTGTGTTCTGTGCAATAGTGATTGGGGTAACCGGAGTAGCGAATGCGTTGTAGAATTCTTCGTCCATTTTTTAGATTTAAAAAATTTCACAAAACAGCCTTGGTTCAAGCGAAATCAACACTTTAAGGGGAATCACTGTTTGGCGCCGAATTAACTAGTAATCAGGAGCGAAATCACCAAGTTAATCAGGAGCGGAATCACCAAGTTAATCAGGAGCGGAATCACCCAATAAATTTGGAGCGGAATCTGTAGTTTGAGCGAAATCAGATGTTTGGAGTGGAATCAAGATGAATATTGGAGCGGAATCACGATTCTGAGCGAAATCAAACCACAATTTCGAGCGGAATCATATGTGACGTCATCATTTCTCGAACTCGTTTCAAGCGGAATCACAATTATGTCAAGATTTAATACGAATTTTCTGTTGAAACTTTCACGGCTTTGTTAGATACTAATTCCGAGCAACATGTACAAAAATCAGATCAATTTGACAACTTTTTCCCAGTCAATTGGCAAAGAACAGGGTAGAAGGTGTAGAAAAACAGAATTTTCGGCTGAATTGGCAAGAGCTCTTCATCCTTTGCTCTGATACCACATGTAGGATCGAATTTGGACCCAATTGAGTCTATCAGAAGAACTATTCCTGATTTAAACGGCGGAAACAGACAAATCAGGTTCAATTCACCGAGTATTCACTTTCAACTGTTGATTCTATTGATCTGGATGACGTTTACAATCGAGTCAACACTTCAGCAGCACTTCGTGGCTCACCGGAAGACAATCACCCTAACAACTATATGGTTTTGCTCCAAACTACAACCTATATATAGTGCTTGCTATTCCGAGCGGAATCAGCATTACAGATAGGAGCGAAATCAAGATCTATACATTTCGGGCGGAATCAGATATTAGACCTCTCGAGCGGAATTAGAAAGATTAGAGGTTTCGCTCCAAATGACAAGATGTCATTTGGAGCGGAATCACATCTAATTACAATTTCTTGATTCTCGTGCCCTGTTCTATCCTATTCTACTCTAGACTCGATATAAGACGTAGACGACAGACGGATGCACCAACAAACTCCCCCTCGGATGTTGACGGAGTCTTCAGTGTCGAGTGTTCGCATCTTGAGTCTTTATCAATCTTCTGGGCTTCCCTTTGAAATATTTGACGCTGTAATCATCCTCAATCTCTATCTTCTCTTTCTCTTTCATCACCAACAAACTTCTTCACTCGAATGCTGATATCTTCAATCTTTATCAGTAGAATCAATCTCAGGATCAGAACCTGACTCTTCGCAACTCAGACTCCCCCTCTCAATCAGCTGGGATCGCAGTCTGGAAATCACAAATTCAGGATCTTTTCCTGCAAAACTCTACCCAACACATAAGTTTCTTCAAAGATTACATCTTTAAACTTTAGAAACTTTTACAAGATACATTCAATAATCAATCAATAATGATTTATATTTTTGAAAACCAATTTGTAATAATAACTTTTTCACACACTCTCTCTCAAACTTGTTCGTCAAGTTTAGCACTTGGAATTTTGAAAAACAGCTTTTCAACACCAATTGTCGAAAATCTTTTTATATTTTTCAAAAATTTATGCTAAAACACATTAAAAATCTTTTTGGAATTTTGTGAAATAACCAAAATGAAATGCAGTAAAGAAATATTTACAGACAATATTTTTGTGAGTTTGTGTAAGAGGATCATATCAGTTTATGAGACAAATCACCAACACCGTTAAGCTTCATTTCATTTTAAGTTCTAAACAATTCACCTAGATTGTCAGTATAATGATCCACTTAAATTTTCACACAAAGTTCAACTGATCCGAGATACGATATTAATGTTTTAAGAACTTAAACTTATCCGTGTGTCCCACTACTTGAATATACTCCCGTATCCAGATCCCAATATTTAGTCTTACAGGTGAGTATACCTAGATGATATCTATAAGGGGTTAGATGCGAAACCATGAGAGCTCAGGTCAGAACTTCCGTTCAGCAGAGAGATGACGGTTCGACTTTAGGTGTGTCCCCTTTAGAGGATCTTTTGTTTCAACAGCAATGACTATCAATTTTATTGTTTCATCAATTTGCTGAGGGCTGCGCTTTTTCAAGCATTTGCGAAAGTATTATACGGGGACTAGGTCAGAATTTCCATTCAGCAGAAGTCCCCGGATAATACCCCAGATATCACTGAGTATAAAGACCTAGTATCTCAGAATAAGGGACCTTTCAAACAAGATTTCAGGGGTTACCTATATATCCAAGAAGTTGTTACCCACGATATAAGCAAGTTTGAAATTTAGGTTTATATCTCGTCACAATCTACTAAATGTGCAAAAACCTACTGGCATATCCGTAGTGAGATTGTTTATCACATTTTAACTTTCCATTTCTTTAGCATGTTGTGACAGTCCACTGATGTACTATCATTTCCTCTTTTTACAACAAAACTCATTTTTCTGAATTTTTTTAATGTTTTTGGATTTTCTGAAATTTTCTACTCCCCCTAAAATGCAAACACATTAAAGAAAATTGAAAACAAACTATACAGAACATGACAACTGATATGAAACGCCTTAATTCTCCATCCGCTTGGCATAAACAATCAGAAGTCCCCCTCACAACAAACTATTTTCCCATTAAGATTTCAAAACACTTAAGTTTGTTTTAATCAGAATGGTTTTTCCGGAAAATAAGTTCGTTTATCAACCACTTGTAGGTTTGGGGTCATTTCATCACATTGTTTAAAAATCTTTTGAATGATAGTTAAATCAAGTTCAACTTAATGACCTTGATTAACTGCTTGCAGGATCAAAAACCAAACACCTGCCACAAACCGTTTCAACCAATTATCATCAATTGGTTGAATTCTCAAGGTCCCGATTCCTACTCCACACTTACCAACCTGGGAGTTCCGGCAAGTCAGGTTTTTCTATTCAAAGAAAATATCCACCCAAGCCTGACCAGCCTTGGGTGTCACCGAGTCACCATCACTCAGTTTCTTACCTCCTTTCTTCTTCTCATAAAACTCTTTAACCCCTTTGACTTTTCGGTCAATCATCTTACTAAATATATGTTTTACCTTGGGGTTAAAGACTTTCTTAGCATCAAAATCCTGCTTATCATTATAAAATTGGTTAGAAATTTCAACTTTACCAATTTTCTTCTTATAATTTTCAGCCTGAAGTGATGGAAAATTGTCATCATCCACAGTCGGAACTGATTTTTCATCTTTCAAAATAGCTTCACTTTTTGAATCAACCTGTGGCTCATCTGACTTTGTGGAATCAGATTCATCGCCAGAAGATAGCTCCTCTGATTTTGACCTATCAGAATCATCGCTAGAGCTTTCAACAGACTTCTTAACAACCCATTTTTGATTATCAGATTTAGCTCTTTTCTTGTAAAATTTGTTTGAACATTCACCAGTTTCAAAAATTGAATTTTTGAACAGTTTGGTTCTATCAAGTGGTGGTTCAAACTCAATAACTTTGTTCTTCAGTTTACGAGATACTCCCTGTTTTGGTGCTATTGCCTTAGAACAATCTCTGGCAATATGTCCAACAGTGTTGCATTGGAAACAGGTTCTCATATCTTTCTTCTGCTTAGTCATCTTCTTCATTTCATCTTGCTTCTTTGCAAGGAAATCACTGTTTGACTGCCTCCAGAATTCTTTCTTTTCTTCTTCTTCAACTGATGTACCTGAAACAAATGTCATCTTTGATTTAAAATCTCGAACATATTTTTCTTTTTTCTGTTTTTCTGTTGGAATAAATCCCTATCCTTTCTTTTTGAAATTACGGTTAAGATTTGGTTTCTTGTGAAAACCTGAACCAGAACTGTAACCTTTTTTCTTGTTTAGTCTTTATTGAACTCTTGAGGTGTATTTTTTAGGTTTTTCATTAAGACATAAGTCTTTTATTTCAGAAATATTAATTTCTGTGAGTTTGAAACCTTGTTTATCAGTTCAGTTTTGACACCTCTTATTGGAAATTCCTCATCAGAATATAATTTGTCAGAATCATTCAAAGTGTAAGCAACTTTAAACGGTTCATCATCCAAATTAGATTTTGATAACAAAAATTCTTTGTCATAAACTATTTTGCCCTGTTTTTCTCTTTGACCCGGAGTGCTTGACTCAGACTTTGACTCTGAACTAGACTCCGACTTTGACTCCTCTATCTCATCGTTATCTAACACATGATCCACAACTTTCTTCATCAATTGAGACTGTTGATCAGTGTCAGATGATGTATACACGACATCAATGTTTTCTGGCAAATTGACTGACGAATCCGACTCCCACTATAAGTTTATAGCCTTTTTGACTCTTTCATCATTTGGGTTTTTTGTCAGATATCCATTTTCCAGTGGGGGTGGACACTTGTTGTAACTGACACCTTGTTTCTTACCAGAATCTTTCTTATCAGTCTTTTTCTTTGTATCCTTCTTCTTTTCAGCCTTCTTCACAGGAGTCTTTTCTTCAGCAACCTTTCCAGCACTCTTTTCTTTAGTTACCTCATCCTCTTCGAATGCCTTCACGCCTTCCACAGTTGGATAGATCCTGTCAATGACATAAGAAGTACATGAGTAACTTTTCTAAACGATTAACTCTTTCTGTTTCAATTCTTTACAACTCTAGTTTCTGTTCAAGAGCGGCACACTTCTCGATGTAATTGTTTATAACTTTTTGTTTGATCATGAAAGCTCCCTGAAGTGTCTTCATTGCCGTTGCCTGTTCTTCACTTGTGTCATTGTACATATTCATCGCTTTGTTCAGCACATCATAAGATTCCTTCAATCTATTCATATTGTGAATCAATGAACTGTTTTGTTTCTTCATTTCTTCACAATTTTCACACATTACTGGACACTTTTTCGCAACAGCTTCTTCATCAATCTTGAACTTTGGAACTTCTTTCACCTTTTGTCGGACTATCGGAGCTTCATCATCACTACTCACCGGTGTCTTTACCTTTTTCTTTTTCTTTTTCGCTTTCTCATCTTCACTATCACTCTCAGCCAGCATCTTCAGATGTTCTGCCATTCTTTTTGCATAATACTCAGTTCCATCATCATCACTATCTTCTTCAATTCTTGCAACAAAAGCTGTGTGAGCTGTATGGGCTGTGGCTTGATCAGGAATATAATAATCCCAAGTGAAATTCTCCCAGCTAAAACCTTCAGGTAATTTCTCATCATCTTGATCAATCACACATGCTTTAGCATCAGATGGAATATACTTATCCCAGTTAAAACCTGATGATGGATTCTTCTCATCTTGATTAACCATACAAGCTCTCTTTGACGGATCTTCAATCACATTTCTACCATGTGCAGTTTGTGCCTGATGTTGTTGTTGAGGTGGTTGTTGAGCAACTTGATGGTAGATGGCCTTTCGATAGTAATCATTGTTGTTGTTGAAAGGATTCTGAGCTCCACTTGCTTCGCGATTGGTGCACCCCCTATTGTAGTGTCCTTTTTCCCTACAACGAAAACAAGTGACTTTAGATTTATCAAAACCTAAAGTAGAAATGTTAGCCTCACGTAAGTCATTTCTTCCTGTGATCTGCTTAAATTTCTCAGCTCTCCTTAGAACACTGGCCAAACACCATTTTATATCCATAAGCTCCATTTCCTCAGCATCGATCTGATCGTAATCCTCTTTTGTAAGCATTGGATTTCCGATCTTTCCGACCACAAAACTACTGTATGATTCTAAAACCATTCCCAACAAAGACATTTGACTCTTAGCAACTTCCTCGGAGTAATCTTGATCATTCTCAAGGTTTAAAACAATGTTGCATTGAAGTTTTCTCCCATTCTTTGTTGCTGAAATGTTCGGATCAAATGATGGAAATGATGAGAAACTTGTGTTGCTGCTTGATCCTTTTGATGAATTTCCAGATGAATTCTTGGCATTGTAAGCAGTTTCCACTTTTGGAGATAAATTTGTGGATTTCTCATTCACCCCTGCTTTGTAGTACAACCCGATGTCTTGTTCACCATCGAAATCCTTCATTCTAACTATCTTTCTTTGTTCCATCTCTTGAGCTTCCAGCTTCTCAATGCATTTACTAAATGTGAGCGTGTTGAATCCTTTCTTGTTTCTAAGCATCATCAGATATGTGCCCCATGTTTCGTGTGGCAATGCATCTGCTAGCTTCTCTATCAGTTCTTCATTATCTTTGTTGATGCTTACCCTTTTCATATTCACCAACAAATTATAGTATCTTTCAATGATCTGCTTTGTGCTTTCATTCTTCAATCCACGAAACAAGTCAAATTCTTTTTTCAGAAGAGATTTCTTGTTCTTGATCATTTCCTGACTACCAACAAACTTCGATCTTAAAGCTTTCCAAATTGAATACGAGCTTCCGTTGTGTTGCAATAAGACCATGATGTCTTCTTTCACAGCTTGTTGTAGCAAACTTAACATCATCTTCTCATTTTTATATTTCTTTTTGTCATCGGCACTCATATCTTTGATCGCAACTTCCTCTTCATCATCATTTAACGGTCTCACATACTTCATCTCAACACATTCCCAAGCATCTAGGTAATTAGCTTGTACCCAGTTTTCGAAACGACCTTCCCAACCCTTATATTCTTCTATGTTCATGAGTTTGGGCGGTTTTTGCAATGTTCCCGTTTTGTTTTCTAGCATTGTGTTCTGTGCAATAGTGATCGGGGTAACCGGAGTAGCGAATGCATTGTAGAATTCTTCGTCCATTTTTTAGATTTCAAAAATTTCACAAAACAACCTTGGTTCAAGCGAAATCAACACTTTAAGTGGAATCACTATTTGGAGCGGATTAACAAGTAATCAGGAGCGGAATCACCAAGTTAATCAGGAGCGGAATCACCAAGTTAATCAGGAGCGGAATCACCCAATAACTTTGGAGCGGAATCTGTAGTTTGAGCAAAATCAGATGTTTGGAGCGGAATCAAGATGAATTCTGGAGCGGAATCACGATTCTGAGCGAAATCAAACCACAATTTCGAGCGGAATCATATGTGACATCATCATTTCTCGAACTCGTTTCAAGCGGAATCACAATTATGTCAAGATTTAATACGAATTTTCTGTTGAAACTTTCACGGCTTTGTTAGATACTAATTCCGAGAAACATGTACAAAAATCAGATCAATTCGACAACTTTTTCCCAGTCAATTGGCAAAGAACAGTGTAGAAGGTGTAGAAAAACAGAATTTTTGGCTGAATTGGCAAGAGCTATTCCTCCTTTGCTCTGATACCACATGTAGGATCGAATTTGGACCCAATTGAGTCTATCAGAAGAACTATTCCTGATTTAAACGGCGGAAACAGACAAATCAGGTTCAATTCACCGAGTATTCACTTTCAACTGTTGATTCTATTGATCTGGATGACGTTTACAATCGAGTCAACACTTCGGCAGCACTTCGTGGCTCACCGGAAGACAATCACCCTAACAACTATATGATTTCGCTCCAAACTACAACCTATATATAGTGCTTGCTATTCCGAGCGGAATCAGCATTACAGATAGGAGCGAAATTAAGATCTATACATTTCGGGCGGAATCAGATATTAGACCTCTCGAGCGGAATTAGAAAGATTAGAGGTTTCGCTCCAAATGACAAGATGTCATTTGGAGCGGAATCACATCTAATTACAATTTCTTGATTCTCGTGCCCTGTTCTAGCCTATTCTACTCTAGACTCGAGATAAGACGTAGACGACAGACGAATGCACCAACAGGTCGTACCCCTCGTTATGGGGTTGCGACCCCATATAGCTATGTACGCCGGACCCGTGACGGATTGTTGACTGCCGCCGATTTTCGCCATGTGGACCTAGGCGGTCATGTATTGGGCCCATAGCGCGGGACCCATATGTGGAGTCGTCCTCTCCGAGCGTGCGGACGCTACAGTAGGAGGATCCACGTTCTTCGTGCCTATCCCGAGAAGTCGAGTTTGTGGGTGCCCTGCCCTCGTATTGCAAGATACGAGCCGCAGGTGTGTATGGTG
This sequence comes from Helianthus annuus, assembly GCF_002127325.2. Classification (NCBI taxonomy): domain Eukaryota; kingdom Viridiplantae; phylum Streptophyta; class Magnoliopsida; order Asterales; family Asteraceae; genus Helianthus; species Helianthus annuus. The sequence continues at coordinate 116,773,661 of NC_035445.2, read as the reverse complement.
CGGGTGTGGGTCCTCCAGGTGTTTGTGCATCTGCGCAAGCTTTGTTGTAGGCTGTGGCGAGGGCAGTCTGTTGTTGGAAATACCAGGTATGAAGATCCATGCCTGGGGGCCGTACACAAGCGTACTGCGAAAAGTCTGGAATGATCATGGGGGGAGCGCCCCCTGTGCGGATGTGCCAATGTGGCCGATTTGTTGGGCTGGTGGAGTGGTCCCCGTAGGTCCCAAGTTTACGGGGTTGAGGTTTTCCCCGGTAACATTGTTTTGACGATCATACATGATCTTCAAGAAAGAGAGAGATGTGAAAAAGTGCTAAGAGTGGCGGTGGGCGCCAATGATGAAACAGTGGTTAACCAAGGGAGGTTAATTCACTGGCCTCGTCAGGTATGGTTAATCCCTTCTTTCCGAGGATCGATGGCTAGATCGTCCGCTGATCTGTCTCCTGCACAAGGAAAACACACCGTGACTCGTAACAAGGAGGATGGGGTGGGTGGTGCTCCTTGTTACCACTCTCTGGCGTGAGAATAAGTAATTTTCTTGAGAGCGAAGTGTGTGATAGTAGTAAGAGTGAGAGAGTTTGATAAGCAATACCACAAACCTGGTCCGGGATGGGTATTTATAGCCGAGGAGTGAAGGAGGGTAATTGAGTGGCTAGACTGACAATGCGCAGCCCCTTGCAGGTGTGTCAGGCTTGTCGGTCACGAAGGTGATGCCATGTCCCACCGTGGTGTCAGTCTGTGTGCCAGTGTCGTTTACGTATGGGCTGACAGATGACTGTCACCGGTGCCACTTGCTGTTTTGGCTACCTGAGTCAAAGTGCCAGTCCCACTTGCGTTGTCGATAGGATGCGGTGCTAGGCCGCATCGCTGCCTGCGGTAACCGCGGTTGTTTCCGCGTCCCTTGGCTTGACGCAGATGTTTATGGGATACGGTGCAGAGTCGCATCGCCATACTTGGTAACTGTTTTTTCTCTATCCTTTGTCGTGACGAAAATGCTCATAGGATGCGGTGCAAAGCCGTATCGCTACGTGCAACACCCATTTTCTTGCACAAGGTAAGTCTTCTTATCACTTGACAGATTAGATTCGACCGCTGCATTCGCGCGTGCCCGCACGGACGCAGATAAGTTCATGCCGGTGGGAGTATTTGATAAGGGTAATGGTCACTCGCGACCATGTTGGTGCGAGATTTGGGACCATACCCCTTCAGCAATGGTGGCTGATAGTGGTGCGGCGGTGGCTGTTAGTAGCACTAGAGAGGGGGTGGTGGTTGTCGGTTGCAGATGATAGTGATGTTGGTGATGGTTAAGCGGGTGGTGGTGATGGTTGTGGTGAGGCGGTGGTGAGGCAGTAGTGGTGATGGTTGTGGTGGTGAGGCTGTGGTGGTGGGTCTGTGGTGGCAGTGATGGTGATGGTGGTAGTGGTGGTGGTGAGGCTATGGTGAAGATACCGGGTGTTGCAGGTGTGTGTTTAATATATATATATTTTTATGTATTTCTTTACTCATTATATACAAATAAATAGGGAAGGAAATATTAAAGAGTTAATTAAAATAGTTAGAGAAATGACTAAAATGCCCTTGCCATAACAGATGTGAATGGATGGGGTTAAGTCAGTTGGACCAAAATTGCAACGATGAAACCTTTTTAGATCCAGATGTGAAAAATGAAACATTTAGACTAAACGGACAAAATAGCCCAAACCACAAGTACTAAAATGACATTTACTCTTTTTAAAAATTAAAATGTGGGCCTCATTTAAAAATCTATTTTTTAATGTTTTAGTTGTTAGTAATAAGGGTATTTTTGTTATTTCACAGTCATTTAATTGATAAAACTAACATACATCCACTTTAGGGACTATATGAGTAACAAAAAGCAGATCATAGGAAGCAAGAATGTAATTTTCAAAAGTTGATGATTATAGGTTTTAATTTTACCAAACCATAAAGAGCTTCCGGGTATTTTACTCTAAAATTAAAAACTATCTAAAGTGTATGATGTAACTAGGCCGGATCCGACAAATCAATACCTAAGATTAGCGGCGACAATTATGTAGATAAGAAAGTTATAGAAAAAGGAAGATCTACAATTGTTAAATATTTTATTCCATCGTTTTTCTGACCACACACCTTTTATACACTTTAATATTATATTTAATAAAAAACTATATACCGTAAAATCTAACATTTTATTATTTTTAATCTGAGTATAATGTTATACTTCAAAAAATATGAGCTTTGTTAAATTGTACATACAGGCTGCGTAATAATGTAAATAATTTTACGTCGTGGTTATATATATATAAAGCTGTGTAATTCAAAATTTTTTGAAACGACTTCCATTAAAACAACAACTAGCAAGACGCTAGGATCAAACAACACAAATTACAACAAAGACACCAAATATTCCCAATAACCTTTAATGCATGGATCAATCTATTTTTTTTATCTATAAGCCCCCCCCCCCCCCCCTAATTTTACCGTAAACTTAGCTCAAGATCTACCAATACTTACATAACCTTTTTTTCTTGAAAATTTTCAGATTTAAAGTGTTGTGAATATTAATCAAATCTCTTGTATTACTTTTATGTGGTGTTAGAGGCGTCTCTGAGAATTCACGTACCCTGTTTGAGATTGAAAAAATGTGTCCTTCTGTTATGTTTTGTTATCATTTAAAAAAACTCAAATCAGTATTGGGCTTAATAAACCTAATTCCAAGTGGACTAAATTCTAAACCATAAAAAATGATTTGTAAATTGGCTTATATTGAAAGTGGTATGTGTTTACTATTTAAAAAAAATAACATATACGTATCGGATTTTTTTTTAAATCGTATGCCCCTCGAAATTATGGGCCTAGTGCGGAGGTCCTCCCTGCACACCATCAAAGCCTCCCATGTGTGGTGTAATTTTATATAAGTGTTACTTTTTTTTTATACTTGTACATTTGTATGACTGTACGTAATTATATAATAATTTTAGAGCCTATCCCTTATTTCGTACCTTTGACACAATTTCTACACCACATTAATGATCCACTCATCATTAATTCTTAAATTAATGCACATCTCACCCACCATCCATGCATCCCGTCACCCATTTAATGCCCCCTCTCCAAACCTTCATTCAAATTCCTATTAAATTGCACACAAAACTCTTTATATAAACAAACACAACACACATCACTTTAAACTCACCCATTCCAACCCCATGTCCCTCATTACTCGTGACTTCCTCGGCAATCATCATTCCTCAACACAATTGCCACTTCCTGACTTTAAGGTACACTACAATATCCTAATCCTATGACTATGTCTATATCCTTAATACATTAATAATTCCTATGTGTTAATTCTTGATCATATTTTGTTATTTACTTATAGTCGGAACGCAATCATGTTGCAAGATGTCGGTCAACAAACACGAATCGGGCCACAGATCTTCAAGACCTCAACCAACCTCCGTTAAACCTCTTGGACGATACGAATTTAGACCTAAATCTTGTTTCTTTGTCGTCGTCGTCGTCATCATCGTCGCAGCCTTATACTCTTGGTAAAGTTAAGTCTGCGCTTGAACGAGCCGAAAAAGAATACGCTAAGAAACGTTCAAATTCAATGCCAAAATCTTTTGTGGAAGATGAGGAAACTTATGCTGCTGCTTGCCCAAGTTGTTTGCTTTACGTGCTTATATCGAATAGAAATCCTAGATGCCCGAGTTGCAACATGATAGTCCCGTATCCTGCAACGATGAAGAAACCTCGTATTGATCTTAACATTAACATATGAGCTAGCTAGCTAGCTGATCATACTCATTAGGACGTATCGTTAGATTTGATTTAGGTTTATCTAGGAGATGTATACATATTTTAGAAAGTAATGTTAAAGATACTTATGAATAAAATAAATACTCGTTGGCTCCTCTATCATCAGGTCACCAACTTTCTTGACCTCTGGTTGAAAAAGTTTTGGTAATTAAACAAAGATAAATATAAATTTTATTATATATAACCATGTAAAAAGTTATATTTTTCTATTTAGTTGGCCTAAACGACATAGGATTCTTGTGAAATAATGACACCGGAATAATTCAACAAAACTAAGAAAATAATTATTTCTAATGATATCATAATCTACCAAAATGCCATCATCAAAACCACCTTTCACCATTCTCTTGTGAAGTCATTTAATTATCATAATAGTATATGCAATAAACTTCATTCAATTTTTTGGTTTTCTTTATCTAGCATTTATATGGTATAAATGAAGGATAAACAAGTTATTACTCTCATTGCTGATCTTTTTGAATCTTTAAATTTTAGTGATCTTGTGTTTATCATATAGTTTGTTGTAGTAAATATGAAATGTTTGTCTTTTCTAGTTTGGATGTAGATAGAACTTTGTAATGTATTTATAGAAATCTTTCTTTTGACCTCTATCTTCATAAGATTTCTATTTCAATATACTTATACTTATCTTCTAAAGTTGGTTTGTAGTTTGGTTGATCTACATCAATGCTCACATTTTATTCTTTATTTGGACTAGGAAGACTTAATTCACATTTAAGTTAAAAGATGAATTGACCATAGTTTAGACATGGAGTCAAAAGATGGTGATGACAATGACCATAAACCATGCTTTGAGTGAAGGTCTATGGAGGAAGACCAAAATCACCAAGAGTAATATTAAACCATGTTTAAGAATAGGTTCGCTTGATTAAGCGTAAATCAAATTGAATGTGGTTTATATCTATCCGAGTGCAATGACTCATTGGATAAAGGTTATTTAACCAAACATTTTGATTTGAAGAGGTTTTGAAATACCTAGACCCGTTAAGCCTAGTTTATGCGAACTAGGTTCGCATAACTAGTTATGCGTATAAAACAGGTTTTGAAGGTCGGATAGGCTTATGACAAGTCTTAGTATCAAAACACATTTTTAGATGAAGTATCTCCAAACTTAAAGTCAGATTATAAGTCTGTTTTAATTTAAAATCATTCATTTAGCTCATTTGACCACATAGGGGCATTGTGGTCATTTTTAACAATATATTTGCGACTTATCATAAAACTTATCAAACGGACTGACCATGCGGTATAACTTCAGTGAGTTATACTCATCAATATCATGGTCCTAAAACTAATTCAAATCAGACCTAATTGTTGACCAAACAAGTCAGAATCGAAAGTCAAAGCAAAAGTCAAACTGCTTGACTTTCGATATAGAATTAAGCTCTAAATAAGAAATGACTATTTGGACATGCTTAGACATGTCCTAACATGTTTTATAAACTGATATGATGTTAAAAGTTCAAGTTTTAATAGTTAAAAACTTGATTAACGTAATTGCAATGTTTGCGTTTTTAACCGGTTATTAAATATAAAATTGACTCGTCATTTCGACTACTAAACGTGATCTTTAGAAGGTATGATCAAAGTGTTTTATAACCTTCATTATTACGATCACGTAGCCACGTTTGGATCGAAGTTTGGTTTAACCATATTGGTCATAACCGAAAGTCAAAGCAAAAGTCAATTTGCTTGACTTTCAGCTAATAACTAGCCTAAAAATGAAATAGACTAGAGAGAGCACTTACTAGTGCTGAAGAACACTTGAAGAACTCAGAATAGGAGGATTCCAATAATGGAAACAAGCTCCAAGAAGAGTAGAGAAAGATTTGAGGAAATGAGCAAAGAACTAGGAAGAATTCATGGGCTATTTATACTTGAACAAAGATCATAGGATGTTGCCATGTATCCCATGAGTCATTACAAACTGATTAGTATCCTAACACTTGTAAGATGGAGGTTAAAAGGTGGCAAGATGGAGCTAGGTGTCATACATATGTAGAAAGCCTTGGAGAGCAAGTTCAATTCTGCTAGTGTGGTCCCTTACGGACCCTAAGAGTTCACCGCTTACGGTCCGTAAGGACCTTCAGCGCACAAATTATTTCCAACATCCTTGCGGACCATAAGGACTAAGCCTTGCGGTCCATAAAGGACCTTCAGAAGCAAACTTTGAGATTTTTACATGTTTAGTCCTTAAACTTTACATCTTTGGCCATTTGGCACTTATACTCCCTCTCCTTTCTCATAATTGAGATTAGTCGGAGATTTAGGACGCGTTTCAGTTAACGCACGATAAAAGTTTCTCTCCTTCCCAGAATCGGGATTACTTGGAGATACAGAAACACGTTTCAATAAACGTAGAATATAATTCCTTCCTCCTTCCACATAGTCGGGAATAAATTGAAGGATTTAGTAAGTATTGTTACATAGTCGAACGATAAATTCCCTTTCCTCAGTTGGAAATTCGGGACACATGTCGCCTCACAATTTGACGAAAATTTACGGGTGTTTGATGCGTGCTAGTGTGTATATATTTTAGATATATATTTTAAACCCTTTTTACACTTTTTAGCCAAGTTTTAAATTTATAAAACACGATATTTACTAACACTAAACACACATATGGGCAAGTGCACCCATCGTGGACGTAGTATAGTGTTGGTAAGATACCGAGATCGTCCAAGGACACAAGAGCTTTTAGTACCGGTTTATCCTCAACGTCTAATCAAATCAAAATGTTAGAAAAAGATTTTTAAACTAAGAAAATAAAACTAACTAAATGCTGAAAAATAAAATAAAAATAAAAAACAGATAGACAAGATGAATCACTTGGATCCGACTCGTATATTAGTATAACCTTTGATTATTTTCGCACTTTTTCACTTGTTTAAGAGATTATCTTAGTTATTGTAGTAGGCCCCTCTTTTGAAGGCGATGTTACCCTCAACCTAGTAGTTTGAGTCAGCAAGGATACAATCCTAAAGGGTCGGATTATTGAAAGATAATGAATTAAGTTATTAATGCAAATTATGGTAGGCCCCTCTTTTGGAGGTAACGTTACCCTCAACTAAGTAGTCTGAGTCAGCAGGGATACAGTCCTAAATAGCCGGGTTATAGTATTAATAGTAGTTAACTTATGAGGGGGTCAAAGAGTTTGGACCCCCGCCATCCAATACCTTTGGGTATTGAAGGAGGTCCTACTAAATTTGACCCAGATCCCTTGCAGGACCTCTAAACGCTGAACAAGGGCAAGACGCTTACCAAACCGTTCCCTTAACCCCCGACCAGGTAGCCAACATACCTCCATATAGATCGTGGAGATATGAATGGTGAAAATCTTTTATTTTATATAGACAGTAAAATAATGCCAAGACACCACGGACAAACGATAAGGAAAAGTCACCTTCAACATAAGAAACTAGTTATTAAAGTTATTAATACAAAACCAAATAAAAAGTGCAAAAGATTAAAAATAAAAAGTATTATACTAAACACTTGTCTTCACCAAGTGATGTAAGAGACTTAGGCAAACATGGCCTTGATTGTCAAGAACTCTTACGATCAATCTTGGATCCCGAGACGACTCACACACTCTATGATAAACAATGGATGATGGTGGTGGATGATGGTGTTGTGATGGTGGTGGGTGGTGGATGAAGTGTGAGAGAGGTGGTGTGCCAAGGGATGAGTTGCAATGAAGCCAAGCACTCCTATTTATAGGCTGAACAGAGGCCTGGGCACGGCCCCGTGTCCGCTGGGCACGGCCCCGTGCCTGTCTGACACTATCTCTCTTCATTATATGTAATTCGCAATTACAATTAATGCGCCTGCAGTACTTTGGGCACGCCCCCGTGTTCACTGGGCACGGCCCCGTGGTGAGCATTAAAAGCTTCTATATGTTTGTCTTTTCTGCTGCTTCTTGGGCACGGCCCCGTGCTCGCTGAGCACGGGGCGTGTTCAGTCTTCTGCCTTCTCTATTTTGCTTGGGAGGATGCTGTCGAGGGGTCGGGCAGTCCACTTTTGTTCCCTTTCTTGTATTTATGTTAGATTTAGCTGTCTTTTTGCTTCTTTTATTAATTTGAGCTCATTTAATCCTGAAAATACAAAAGGAAGACAAAAACATGCTTTTTCCAACATTAGTACTTAAAAAGGGTTAGTTTTATGCCTCATTTGATGTAATTTATATGTTGCATTTTACACACATCAAATATCCCCACACTTGAATTTTTGCTTGTCCTTAAGCAAAACTCTTTAATATGTGGCTTACACTCCCAAATGGAATGGGTAGAAGAGAAGGTTTTTGGCTTGTCATAGAGTGTCGGGAATCCAAGATCTTTATTGGGTTTTATTTTTATTTATTTACAATCCTATTCGTCATGATTTATTAAAAAATTTTCATAAGGTAAATTATTTATTAAGGCATAACATACCTTTCTAAAATTCCATTTATATACAAGTTCACATACCTCACGGGAGAAATCACTCACACTCGGCCGAAGGTGTATTTTTAGTGAATCACTCGAGAGTGGCATGGAACTTATTCCTACCATAAGCTTGCCAAGCAATCAATCCTCCTCCTTTTTAACTTTATACCTTTGTAAATATCAAGAGGACTTTTTGGGGTGAAGGGTTAGGCTTGGGCTAAAGGTGGGTAGTTGGGTTAGTGGTTAGTAGAAAAGGGCGAAAGTCGTAAAAAGCGTCGGTTTTCGTAAAACATTTTGTTTTTGTGACTTTTTATTTTTAATGAAGTATTTATTCAAACAAGCTTTTGTTTGAGGAGCTTTGTTTGTTTATTTCTAACTTCATTGTAATTTTTTTTATAGTCACATGAAAACCGAGCCTGTTACTAAAATAAAAGGTAAAAATAAAAGGGTTTTTGGTGGGTAAAAAGGGTTTTGGGTTAAGAAATGAAAAAGTTTTGGCTCAAAGGGGTTAACTAGGGGGAATTTTTGGGTAGGTGAAAAGAAAAACAAAAATAAATGGTGTTGAAAGAAAAAGGGTTAGTCCTAATGCCTCCATCATTTACTTACTTGGGTTTATGTTGGTAAGGACCGGGAATGAATTGTTGTGGCCAGTTCTAGAGTCGTAAGAACCAAGCGGCTATTCTCACAAGAAACGAAAAATTAGCATTTAGCGTAAAGATGTATATTTGTATGCTCAATAAAGGCTCAAAACTCACTTTCGTGGGAATGGGTTTTTTTATGTGATCAAGTATATATAATCAAATTTTAACTAAGTTTGTCATGCCGTTTCATAATTTTCTTATGTTGGTTCTTTTTATCACGACGCTATCGGTTGTAAACTTATAAAAATATAACCTTGTTAGTCTTAGAATTCCCAACTTAAACTTTACGCAAGTAAAAAAAATGAAAATTTTTTGAAAAAAAAATTGGGGTGATTAGTGGTTCCAATAGAGTTTTGTGTAAGGCTTGCTATTAGGACTTGCAAAATTCAAGGTTTTAGCATCCCCCCCACACTTAAATTACACATTGTCCTCAATGTGTCCCAAAAATAAATTTTTAGGTTGATTGAATGTGTGACATGGTGTTAAAAGCAAAAATCTATGTTACTGGCAGTCTGGACACGGCCCCGTGCCCGTTGGACACGACCCCGTGTTCAACTGCCAGTGATGAAAACTTACAGAAGATCGACACGGGGGCGTGTTGTCACGACCCCCGACCCCATCCTAGCCGGAATCGGAAGCCGCGAGCAGTCCAGTGGTACCGGTGATTATTTTGAAAAACATTGCAGCGGAAATTTCATCAGGACCGTAAGTTAGGAAAATATCAGAGTTTAGAAACACCGGATTTTATTTAAATAGATGGAATAAATTCCATGTTTTACAAAGGTAGCTTCTAATAAAAACAATATTTCTTAATTTGATTTAAATAAATAAAATAAGCCACTTCTTGAAGTCTTTCAGTGTCGGATCCACTCCTCACTCCAATCTACTGTAATTACCTGAAACGCGTTTTAAAAAGGTTTTGTCAGCGGGAAATACTGAGTGAATCATTCAATTTACTGAAAACGACACATTTGTTATAATTCACAGTATTAAGAGTTTTTACATATGTTTATTATCCACCAACTTTCAAGAATAGGTATTTGTCACAGACCAGCTCTGTGACTGTGGTCATATCACCATTGGCTGTCCCAATGAGTGACGTATATCACTTTAGGCTCGCCCACCTAATGTGAAGGAAACAATAATAATAATAATAATATTGTGCACAATACCCCACATACCAGCTGTAATTTGGTGATTACATAAACTTAATCACTGTAATTATAACTCTGAAAAATGATTTGGAGTATTGTAAAACAGTTAATAAAAAGAAGAATGACTCACATTATAATCATGCAGATTCATACGGCCAAAGTTTGATATATTGCAGATTTATACATGCAAAGCTTAGCCTATTGATTTAGCCTTATAACCTAGTGCATACGAACTAGGTAGGTAACTTAATACAATAATTACGATAACTCACAAGATCAAATTCTCACAATGAACGACAAAGTGCGATACTTAAACTCATTCATCGAATTAACGACGAACGACAAAGTATAACCCTAATGTGGGCAGCACTTAAACATCCATTGGATATATTGATCTCGGAAAATGAATCGTAATAGCGATCGAGTTAATACCCTGTATCGTAGCAGCATCCCCTCTACTAATTAGTGATTTTATAGTAATTGAACTATAACTCAGCGTAGAATTGGAATTTCTACATCGTTTCAACTCCCAGATTCAAGTCCCAAGGCCCTCTATTGATACTGAAAATTTGCATCTCCCGCGTGTCGCGGAAGAATTCGGGGAACCCCCCGCGTATCGCCTGGGATGTCATTTTTAGGGTAGGGTAGGTACGTGTCCAACTAGCTCAGGTGAGTCGACAGTTTTTATAAATTCAATTTAGACAGCGTATTATATGGATAATCGTAAGCTAGGGTTTACCCCCCCTGAGTTTTAGGGGTCCTGATCCCGATTCCGATTGTTCTAAAATTTTTTTAGGGTTTATGCTAAATTACTTGGGTGTCTCAATTAGGGTTTCCTATAGGTTAAATAAAATAATAATTTATAGTTTCGGGTGAGGGTTGTTACATACTCCCCACCTTAAGAAAAATCTCGTCCTCGAGATTTACTGAAATAGATGAGGGTATTTCCGCCTTAATTTCTGACTCTAGCTCCCAAGTATATTCAGTCTCCTCTCTTTGAATCCCATCTGACTTTGACTAAAACTAGTCGTTTGTGTTTGAGAAATTTGATCTTTCGATCCTCAATTTGAAGAGGTTTCTCAGCAAATTTTAAATTTTCATTTACCTCTATATTTCGAAGAGGTACTACGAGTGATTTGTCTGATAAACATTTCTTGAGATTGGATACATGAAATACATCATGTACTCCGGCTAATTCTTTTGGTAGTTGTAAACGATAGGCAACTGGTCCTATGCGTTAAATTACTGGAAATGGTCCTATGTACTTTTGGACTCAGTTTTCCTTTCTTACCGAATCGTACTATCCTTTTCCAAGGAGAAACTTTCAGAAGTACTTTGTCTCCGACTTGAAACTTTAATGGCTTGCAGTGATTGTCCGCATAGCTTTTCTGGCGATCTCGAGTCGTTTTTAGTCTTTCCTTGATTTGAGTTACTTTATCAGGGGTTTCTTGTACAAATTTTAGGATCTGATAATTAAGTTTCTCCTATTTCTGCTCAACAAACTGGAGTTTTGCACTTGCGTCCGTACAGTGCTTCGAATGGGACAGTTTCGATACTTTTATAGGAGAATTTAATTAAGGGTAAGTGGTTATCCTACTTGAATGGTTATCACACATGCTCGCAGCATGTCTTCCAAGGTTTGAATGGTTCTTTCACTTTGTCTGTTTGTTTGGGGATGATAAGCTGTACTTAAATTTAGTCGTGTTCTTATTACTATTTGGAAACTTGTCCAGAAATGAGAAGTGAAACGACTATCTCTGTCCGATACAATGGAGAGTGGAACTCCATGTAAGGATACTATTTCATCTACGTACAACTTGGTTAACCTTTCCATGCTAAAGGTTTCTTTCATAGTTAGACGATGAGCTGATTTGAGTAAATCGATCCATGATTACTCAAATCGCATTATTACCTTTTCTGGTTTTGGGTAACTTAGTAACAAAATCCATTGTTAAGAGTTCCTATCCACCAAAAGTTATTTCTTAAATCTTGGTACATCTTATTGTTACCTGGGTACATGGTATACCTAGATCTATGGGATTCCTCTAGAATCTTACTTCTTACTTTTCCTTGCTTAGGTACCCAATTGTTTTCTTAGGGAATCTCCAAATTCTATCACTTCTTCGTTTTAATTCGTTGGCTTGTCCTTTCATTCTTTCAACATCGTCTTTGATTGCTGTTTCTTGAACTTTCTTTAGTTGCTCCATTAAATCTAACTGTAGATCTAATCTAAGAGCATGGACTCGCTTTTGCTTTTCATGATACTTACGACTTAAAGCATCTGCAACTACATTTGCTTTTCTTCGTGATACTGGATATTACAGTCGCACTCATTTAGGATTTCCATTTATCTTCTTTGCCTCATGTTTAGTTCTTTTTGCCCAAATGCGTACCTTAAGTTTTTTTTTTTTTTTTTTTTTTTTTTTGTGATCTGTATCTACAGATAATGTCTCCAAATCTTGAGGGCAAAATTATAGTTCCTAATTCTTAATCATGAGTTGTATAATTTTCCTCGTGCTTTTTCTAGTGCCTAGAGGCATACGCAATTACCTTTTTGCGTTGCATCAACACATACTCTACTCCTAATATTGAAGCATCACAATATACTTCAAAATCTTCAGTTCCTTCTGGCAATGCTATAATTGAAGCACTTGTTAACCTTTGATTTAATATCTTAAGAGCTTCTTCTTGTCTAGGTCCCCACTCAAACTTAACTGTTTTACAGGTTAGCTTAGTTAAGGGTTTAGTTATCTTAGAAAAATCTTTAATAAATTATCTATACTATCCAGCTAAACCTAGAAAACTTCGAACTTTTATGGCTGTTTGCGGAACCCTCTATTTAGTAATTGTTTCTATTTTAGAAGGATTTACATGGATACCTTCGTGATTTTCCACATGACCTAAGAATTGCACTTCCTGTAGCCAGAATTCATACTTCGAGAATTTGGCGTACAACTTCTCTTTTCTTTAACAAAGTTAAGAGTGCATGCAAATGCTCATAATGTTCTTTTTGACTGTTGGAATAAATAAGTATGATAACTTAATTTATATACATTAAATGGTTATTATTATGGTTGGATATTGATTAGTGCTGCCTTGTTTAAGCATAGGTGATCAGTCCATGCCTAACTTAAGGCTAGGCTACTCAATATCTGCTCCTGACAATAACCAGAGTATTTAAAATACTGATATATTATTATAAACTTAAATCGGAATAGGAGGTGAATTTGTGTATCATTATCTGAGTATATGATTGTTTTAAGATTGCTTATATAGAATAAATTAATAAGGCAATTTAATATAAATAATTTTAAATAAATAAATAATTAAATCCGAGATTAGCGAAATCTTCAGATTTTGTGGAAATGTCACCAGAGGGTGATCGTGATCAAAGAAACATTTTAGTGAAGTCGAAGGCTAAAAACATGTTATAGTTCAAGAGAATCAAAGTGCTTATTGGGATTATTTTGGATTTGAATATGATGGCTTAAAATATCATATGGGACCTGGAATTGAATACAGATTGCGAACAATTTAACTGGGTTTGAACAAAACGAGTTGTAATAAGGAAGTTCGGACATCATTACAACAGAAACCATGGAAAATCGAGTTTTTTTTTTCAAGAAATTGATTTGATATTAAAGAGTCATCGCTTTGTAAAACGAGGTTTTACTATGCAAAGATCAATTATAGCGAAATAATATTTGAACTTTTGATAAAACAACAATTGGTATAATATCCTCCTATGGTCTTCCTATTTTGAATGAACCATAAGTACAATGAACGTGTGGATTTACCAAGAAGTGTAAAAATTAGCTATTATGAAAGAAATCCTCATAGTATGATGCCTATTAGAAGGAGTAGAAACACGAGAGTTAACTTACTATAGGCAGAAGTCAGAATTTCAATAATATAAAAACTTTACTTGGAATTCCGTGTGATAACTAGTGTGACGCTATTATGGAATGTCGAAATAAAATAAAATAGAGAATTTACAAAGGTATGTGATTCCTTTTTGCACCGATGTTTGTGAAATCTCGTTACAACGTACCTTAGCGAGATTTGTGTCGTTTGTAGAATCGTGTGGCAAGAGTGTTTCTTTCTAATTAGTCGTTTTTCTACTGGCGGAAATAGTATTGATGTCATAGTGCCCAATTTATAATTTCCAAAGGTCTTGCCTTGGAAGTCGTGTGTGATAAACTTCGACGTTTGTGGACATATAATTTAATAAGTTTCATGTGCTTTCTTGTGCATTAGCACAACTTTATTTGCGTAAATCGTATATGGTAATTCTTTTAGAATTTCTTTTACTCTTAATGATGTCCCAACTTAATGGGTTTCCATTGTCAAACGAGCTACGGGACAATTGATCAAACGGAATAATGTTTGATATCGGAAAGGTATTCCTGATAAAGAAATCTAGACACAGATGCTAGTGCTTTATTTCAAATTGTCAATCCTTATAGTTTTTGGATTTCCTTATAGATATACCTATCTATATAATCACATATTTCACATGCTGAAATAAACATACCATTTATCAGGTCAACGTATTAACAAAGTCATATTTCCAAAAACCAATCAAATATCTAGTCATAATGCTATTTTAGGGAAATCTTGTCACTTGTTTGACATATTATATACCCCGTCTTACCCGGTTCGTGCCGGAGAGGTAATCTCAGTATATCCGGACAAACTGGAGAGTCTGCTACTCTATACCCAGTTTTGCCGGAAAAATTTTTTGGCTAAGAGAGTAAGTGAGGAGCCGATGAATGTAGCGATAAAGCGGATCCCTCGGCTTAGTGCTCTTTATGCTGTTGGGGTTGTAGTGTCCTTCACCGATTTGGGCCCATGCGGCTTGGCGCTCATTTTCATCCAAATCTCGTAATCCCCCGGTGTTTTCCTCATTTCCCGAATCTTCTTCCGAATACAGTCCCACTATTGCCCCGAATTGCGCCATAGAGATCAAGTACATTGTCCCACCATATCGAAATGCAACCCCCTCATTGTCAAACGGGTCACACCTTGAAGTGAAGGTAAAAGAACTATAGAATTCCATGGTGCATTGATGTACCGATCGAAGTCGGGTGGTCAAGGCAACCCTTAGTGGTCCCGTAACAAGGTTGTTGAATCGGTCGAGCTGGTTCACCAAGGTTAACAGGTCCGTGCACGCTTGCCTTGGGTATTCTTCGGGTCTAGTCTGAAGTATCTCGTATCTTGCCCTAGCATCGAGCTCGTTCGCGTTAAATCTTGTGAACTTCGACATCTAAAAGAATACACCAAAAGTTAGCACGAAACAGTGAGATTTTCGAAAGAAACTGCAAACATTGAGCTGGACACGGCCCCGTGTTCAGCGGGCACGACCCCGTGTCCAGGCGTCTGTTACTCAAAAACTTCATTTTTCGACTCGGTCCCGAAAATCTGAAAATTTTTGGCCAAGTAGGTGCGGTTTCCCCCGAAAATGAAACCCCAAGTGCCGTTTTTCCCAAAATAACCCGTTTACCCCTTCAATTTTATCTTTTTCGGTTCAAAAACAAGGGTTTGAGTTTTTTTTGTGAAAAATCGGGCAAATCTATCAACAATACAAGTGTATTTACTTCCCATTACACTAATCTAAACTAATACTAACAGATTACTTCAGAAATTTGAGGTTTGATCCGGATGAACTTCAAGAACCCTAGATTTTTCCCCAAATTTTTGATGTTTAACTACATGCAAGTAACTAATCTAAATGCTAATGATGATAGAATCATACCTTGATGTTGTTAGATCTAGAAGTAATGTCGAAAATCTGCAGAAAATCGCCTCGGACCAGAGCTTTTTCGGGGAAACGGGGCGTGTGGAATGATGTAACTGTTATGAAAAGAGGGTTTTATCCCGACAGTTGCGTCGATACGGCCCCGTGCCGAGCAAAGTTTTTTTAAAATATTATTATTTTTTTTTTGTGCTCGTATGAGTGCCCGTTCTTCCCGAAAACATGGTTAGAAGACTTACCAGTTTCGATGTATACTCACTTGTTCGTAACATACCAGGTATGATGTGGATGCTTTTTACTCATTGACCGTTTGAAGCGAGATCTCTTCTTCCTCATCTTCAATGGATCCTCAATAGAGTTTTAGCCGTTGGCCATTGACTTTAAATGGAATCCCATTTCGAGCTTTAATTTCTACTGCACTGTGAGGAAAAATATGGGTGATGGAAAAAGGTCCTGACCACCTAGATTTTAGTTTACCCGGAAATAATCGAAGTCGAGAATTAAACAACAGAACTTGGTCTCCTACTTGAAATTCATTAGGTTTAATATATTTGTCGTGTAAATTTTTCATTCTTTCCTTATAAATTTCAGAGTTAGAGTATGCATAATTCCTTAGTTCGTCTAATTCATTTATTTGACAGAATCGATTTTTACCTGCAGTTTCTAAGTCTAGGTTTACACTTTTTATTGCCCAGTAGGTTCTGTGAGCTATTTCTACTGGCAAATGACAACTTTTTCCATAGACGAGCTTATACGGGGTTGTGCCTATAGTGGTTTTATAAGCAGTTCGAAAGGCCCATAAAGCATCATCTAACTTATCAGCCCATTCCTTTTTATTTAATCCTACGGTTTTTTCAAGTATTCGTTTTAAACCTCTGTTAGTTACTTCGGCTTGTCCATTTGTTTGAGGGTGATATGCTGTTGAGACTCGGTGATAGACCCCATATCTTGTTAAGATTTTTTCGAGTTGATGATTGCAAAAATGGGTACCCCTATCACTTATCAAAGCTTTTGGTGTTCCAAAACGAGAGAATAATTTTTTCTGAAATTTTACCACTACTCTTCCATCGTTTGTTGGAAGAGCTTCGGCCTCGGCCCATTTAGACAAGTAATCAACCGCCACAAGTATATATTTGTTTCCTTTTGATGGTGGGAAGGGTCCCATGAAATCGAGTCCCCACACATCAAAAATTTCACAAACGAGAATGCCATTTTGAGGCATTTCGTTTTTGGAAGAAATATTACCTGATCTTTGGCAAGCATCACATGTCTTTACAAGATCTTGCGCATCTTTGTAAATGGTTGGCCAATAAAATCCTGAATCAAATACCTTTCGTGCGGTACTAGCGGCACCATGATGTCCTCCATATGGACCTTCATGACAATGGCGGAGAATTCTTCGTGCTTCGCCACCATGGACACACCTTCGGATGAGTTGGTCAGCACACATTTTGAAAAGATAAGGGTCTTCCCAAAAGTAATGCTTTACATCGGCAAATAATTTCTTTCTTTGATGATGTGGCCATCCTTTGGTGATTATACCGCTAGCTAAGTAATTAGCGTAGTCGGCATACCATGGTTCTTGTCTGCTTTCCATCATTTCCAAGGATTCTGTGGGAAATTTTTCGTTGATCTGTTCGTCCCTGGTTGCCTCCAAAGTTGGGTCTTCTAGGCGTGAAAGATGATCTGCAGCAGTGTTTTCTGCTCCTCTTTTGTCTTTGATTTCAATATCAAATTCTTGGAGGAGTAGAATCCATCTGATCAAACGGGGTTTGGCGTCTTGTTTCTTGAAAAGGTATCGGATAGCTGCATAATCTTTATAGACTACAGTTTTAGAAAGAACAAGGTAAGAACGGAATTTATCAAAAGCAAATACCACAGCTAGTAACTCTTTTTCAGTAGTTGTGTAATTTTCTTGTGCATCGTTAAGTGTTTTACTAGCATAATAAATCAGGTGGAAATGCTTTTCTTTTCTTTGTCCCAAGACTGCTCCAATAGCAAAGTCACTTGCATCACACATGATTTCCAAAGGAAATTTCCAATCAGGTGCTATAATGATAGGTGCATTGACTAGCATTTCCTTGAGGGTTAGAAATGCTTGATTGCACTCCTTGTCAAAGATGAAAGGTGCATCTTTTTCAAGTAATTTTGTTAGAGGTCTTGAAATTTTTGAAAAGTCCTTGATAAACCTTTTATAAAATCCGGCATGCCCTAGGAAACTTCTGATTGCTCTAACGGAGGAGGGTGGAGGTAATCGAGAAATAGTGTCTACTTTTGCTCGATCAACTTCCATTCCTTCGCTCGAGATTTTGTGTCTGAGTACTATTCCCTCTGTTACCATGAAATGGCATTTTTCCCAGTTAAGGGCGAGGTTAGTTTCCTCACATCGGGATAGCATTCGTTCAAGGTTATGGAGGCATTGGTCATATGAATCTCCAAAGATAGAAAAGTCGTCCATGAAGACTTCCATTGCCTTTTCTATCATGTCATGGAAAATGGCTACCATACAACGTTGGAATGTTGCAGGTGCATTACATAGACCAAACGGCATGCGTCGATAGGCGAAAGTTCCGTAGGGGCATGTGAAAGTCGTCTTTTCTTGGTCTTCAGATGCTATCGGAATTTGAAAATAACCTGAAAAACCATCCAAGAAACAATAAAATTCATGACCGGATAGTCGTTCTAACATTTGATCAATGAAGGGCAAAGGAACGTGATCTTTCCTCGTTGCTTCATTTAATCGTCTATAGTCTATACAAACTCTCCATCCTGTGACGGTTCTTGTTGGTATTAATTCATTTTTTTCATTAGTTATTACCGTCATACCTCCTTTCTTCGGGACTACTTGGACGAGACTTACCCATGGACTATCATAGATAGGATAGATTAGTCCGGCGTCAAGTAGTTTGATGACCTCATTTTTAACCACTTCTTGCACATTGGGATTTACTCTACGTTGTGGTTGTATTACTGTTTTGTAGTCATCATTCATTAAAATTTTGTGCATGCACATGGAAGGACTTATTCCTTTAATATCTACAAGCTTCCAAGCAATCGCATTTTTGTGTTTTTTAAGAAGATTGACTAATTTTTCTTTTTCTACGCTACTTAATTTAGATGAAATAATTACAGGTAAATTACCATCTTTGTCTAGAAAAGCATATTCCAAACCTTTCGGAAGTTCTTTGAGCTCAAGGGGTGGGTCTTTAGGAGACACCTTATTTTGTGGCTCATCAAGATCAAGAACTTTAAAAGTTTGTTCTATGTCGACCTCTTCTTCAACAAAGTGGTCAACTTCTTCAGTTGTATCGGGTGGCTCATCTTCATCTTCAATTAGGGGGTCATTATTGCCAAAAGGATATTTCATTGAACGCTCAAGATCTATGCTCCTTTTGAATGTCCCTAACTGAAGAGGTAGATTGTTAAATTTCCAGTTTTTCAAAGCTTCATGCGTTTTTACAAAAGGTTTTCCCAAGACTAGAGGAGCGTCATCGAGGATGACAAAGTCGGTTGGAATAACCATTTGATTTGTTTGAACCAAGACATCCTCAACTACACCGATTGATTTTATTACTTTCCGATTGGATAGAAAAATGGGTATTTGAAGTGGAGCAAAATCACTAATACTTAATTTTTCAAAAATGTAATTAGGCATTATGTTAACACAAAGATCTTTATCAGTGGTGATATTACTAATAAATGAATTTTGAAAAAAACATGGAACCGGTGTAATGTTAATTTCAAAAGGATCTTCTTTTATTAGTGAAGTTTGATCATTAGTTAACTTAACACTTACCATTTCCTTGATTTTAGTATTAGTGTTTAACTCTTTTAAAAACTTAGCATGAGTGGTTACTAAACAATGATTTTCAAAAGAAGGTGACAAGAGATTAATTTCTTCAAAATTAGACTCTTCTTGAATTTTAACGTTATCGGTCTCACCTCTTTCGTTGTTTATCTCATGAGTTGGTTTTTCACTTATTTGTTCTTCCATTTTTAACTCCTTAATTATCGTTTCTTCTTTTTTTAATTCTTCTCTTGCGCGGGACTCCTCTTCCCTTGCGCGAGATTCTTTTATGCATCTTCCGATAAATTTGAGTTTTTCTATTATCCTATCGGCTATGTCGGTGATAGAGTAAGGATCGGGATCCTCATGGCTTGAATCCGGTTTGTAACATCCGTCAAATATCCTAAGTTTAATTCGTTATAAATATGGATGTTAATCGGTTAATTAATTAAATTAATTAATTTTACACTTTAAAAGTGTTATTCTTTTATTTTATAAAGAATCTAGTTAGTTCCGCTAGATTTCAAGTTAGTTTAAGCTTATTAGAGTTAACACAGTTAATTAATCAGGTTAGTTCAGTTAAGTATTGTGAAGAGGGCTGGGTTGTAATAATTGAAAACTTAAAAAAAAAAACAACTTAAGAAAAAAAAAACGTGAAGCGCGGGACTCGAACCCGGGTTACGGCCTGAGGTCGGTTATCTATGGCTAATTTAATACATATCAACATCTTATGATTGAAACCTTTGCATAATTACCGCCAAACACCGAAACGTAACAGTTGCAGGTCAAATTACAACCGCCGCTGATTTACCGGGTTTTAATCATTCCTCTGATTAATTCTTCATGTCCGTTTTGCAAAAACCAATCAAGAAATTAAAACTCTAATCATGGCTCGAACATTTACTAAACCACCTATATATATAATTCCGTTTCGTTGCACATCTCGCACATGTCAACACCCTTTCACTCTCTCTGATTCGATAACCAACCACCGGAGTTCGGAGTTCGTCGGAGCATCGCCGGATAAAACCAAACGTTACCGGAGGATACGGAGATTTACAGAAGCCGCTTCGTCTTGTTTCGAAGTTCGCCGTAAAATCGGAGAAGAAAGCTTTCGCTAGAGTAACCGAGCATCGTCGGAAACGTCACCCACTACAGTCGGTATAATCCTCTTCCCAGCTCATGATTTGTTCTATCTCTCTTTCTCTCTTAAACATAAAGATTTTATTCATGCACTTAAAACATTGGAACTTTTGATTGAAATACATACAGACTACTGTTCGTATGGTTCCTTTCTTTTAAGGAAAGGAAGGCTGATAACTTAATTATGAATAAAAATCAAAGTCAAATAAAACACAACTGGCAGCTTGGCTCAATTGGTAAAACTGATGAAGGATTCACAAAGGGTCGCGGGTTCGAAACCCGGCTCCGACAAATTCCCTGCATATTGATTTTTGGGAATTCTTTATGATAAATTCTTTTTATTTAAAACCTTCAATTCACTGATTAATTAAGAGCTTTAATTTGTAATTCCTTCCCTTTTATAACTTAACGTTTAAACTTAATGATACCATAAATAATTAACAATTTGTTATTTTTCTTTTATAACACTAATATGTAAAGATAGGAAAGGATAATAACTAAATAATTAAATTGTAAACCATATAAATATTAAGAATTATATTTAACCTATAAATATTAATAAGATCATCGTGTGGCATTTTTCATATCTAGGGTAATCACTTCCGTTCATTTGAAATCCTCTCTCCAATCTTTACTCGTACGTTCTTACAAGAAATTGCAACGCAATCAATGTGGGTATACTCGAATTCCCCTCTTTATGTTTACCACTTTTTGGGGTGTAACATGTTTACTTACCAAAACTTACACATGAACATTTTACTTAATTGCACAAACGTTCCTATAACATGCTTGTATACGTGATTGCTTGATACTTTAAACTTGGGTTGAGGACATCTTGTGTTAGACTTATCATTAACTTCGTACGAGCCTATCCGTGACATATATAGCGCTATAGGATTAACGCACCGCCCGTAGACTTGTGGTTATGTCATGAGCATATTGCGTTTCATCATTGGTTTGATATGTTAGACACATGCCGACTTTAATGTTTATCTTGAATCATATGCTTGCTATGAGGAATCGTTTAAACTTATCTTTTATGCTATGTACGTATCAAACTTGTATACTCGCCTTTGCTTTTGCATTGAACTTTATTTTAAACATGTTACAGGTTGAAGATGATGATTGCTATGAAATGAAGTAGCGATGATACCTAGAAACACATTTAGACGTGCTAGGTTTAATATGTTTTAATGTTCTTTTTATGTTTGAACATGTCGTATTTGGATTTTATGTAATGTTGACAATTTGAAATTTATGAAATGAAATGGGTTTATTTAAATATTGTCACAATTAGTGTTATGAAGTCTCTTGCAATCTCGTTTTCGTCTCATCCCGATGTTTCCGCCATCGGTTGGGGTGTGACACGGTTGTTCGATCCTTGGTTCCTCATAGTACTCATATGAAGTAGATGGTTCATACCATTGTTCTTCATGATAAGTATATGATGGATAAGGGTCGAAATTTTGTTCTTCATAGTACTCATAAGAGGTGGGTTGTTCACGCCATGGTTCCTCATAATAAGCGTATGGAGGTGGTGGCTCATATCTTGACTCTTCAAAGTATGAGTATGAAGGCTCATACCTTGGTTCATCAAAATATGAGTATGAGGGAGGAGGTTCATACCTTGGGTCTTCATAGGATGTGTATGAAGTCGATGGCTCGTACCTGGGTTCCTCATAATGGTTGTATGAAGTGGATGGTTGAAACAAGTTACAATATTATACCGAGTGCGGGTTACCACAATTAGTGCAATAGTCTCTCCTATAATCATCCTCCTCATAGGTGTAGTTATAGCCTCCTGAGTATTGATCCATAAGAATCACTCAACAGACCATAACTGAGTCTCGGGACCAGAAAACAAAAATAAAGATGGAAACAGAAGCTGGACACGGCCCCGTGTTCAGTGGACACGGCCCCATGTACAGGGTCTGTATCTGGGCGTTTTAATTAAAGTTACTGGTCTCGTTGAGCACGGGGGCGTGTTCAGTGAGCACGGCCCCGTGTTCAGACTCTGTATCTGGGTATCTAACTAAAAATATGCAGCACGGGGGCGTGTTCAGTGAGCACGGCCCCGTGTTCAGGCTACTGTAAATGCAAACTAAACTAAAATGCAGAAAAATGTGCGCGCGTTTTAAAAAGGTTTTAAAAAACTGATTAGGCCGTCGATTTTAAGCTTTCTTAAAATCCTTGTGTCCCCGGCAGCGGTGCCAAAAACTTGATGCGTGCTAGTATGTATATATTTTAGATATATATTTTAAACCCTTTTTACACTTTTTAGCCAAGTTTTAAATTTATAAAACACGATATTTACTAACACTAAACACACATATGGGCAAGTGCACCCATCGTGGACGTAGTATAGTGTTGGTAAGATACCGAGGTCGTCCAAGGACACAAGAGCTTTTAGTACCGGTTTATCCTCAACGTCTAATCAAATCAAAATGTTAGAAAAAGATTTTTAAACTAAGAAAATAAAACTAACTAAATGCTGAAAAATAAAACAAAAATAAAAAACAGATAGACAAGATGAATCACTTGGATCCGACTCGTGTATTAGTATAACCTTTGATTATTTTCGCACTTTTGCACTTGTTTAAGAGATTATCTTAGTTATTGTAGTAGGCCCCTCTTTTGAAGGCGACGTTACCCTCAACCCAGTAGTTTGAGTCAACAAGGATACAATCCTAAAGGGTCGGATTATTGAAAGATAATGAATTAAGTTATTAATGCAAATTATGGTAGGCCCCTCTTTTGGAGGTGACGTTACCCTCGACTAAGTAGTCTAAGTCAGCAGGGATATAGTCCTAAATAGCCGGGTTATAGTATTAATAGTAGTTAACTTATGAGGGGGTCAAAGAGTTTGGACCCCCGCCATCCAATACCTTTGGGTATTGAAGGATGTCCTACTAAATTTGACCCAGGTCCCTTGCAGGACCTCTAAACGCTGAACAAGGGCAAGATGCTTACCAAACCGTTCCCTTAACCCCCGACCAGGTAGCCAACATACCTCCATATAGACCGTGGAGTTATGAATGGTGAAAATCTTTTATTTTATATAGACAGTAAAATAATGCCAAGACACCACGGACAAACGATAAGGAAAAGTCACCTTCAACATAAGAAACTAGTTATTAAAGTCATTAATACAAAACCAAATAAAAAGTGCAAAAGATTAAAAATAAAAAGTATTATACTAAACACTTGTCTTCACCAAGTGATGTAAGAGACTTAGGCAAACATGGCTTGATTGTCAAGAACTCTTACGATCAATCTTGGATCCCGAGACGACTCACACACTCTATGATGGACAATGGATGATGGTGGTGGATGATGGTGTTGTGATGGTGGTGGGTGGTGGATGAAGTGTGAGAGAGGTGGTGTGCCAAGGGATGAGTTGCAATGAAGCCAAGCACTCCTATTTATAGGCTGAACAGAGGCCTGGGCACGGCCCCGTGTCCGCTGGGCACGGCCCCGTGCCCGTCTGACACTATCTCTCTTCATTAATTGTAATTCGCAATTACAATTAATGCGCCTGCAGTACTTTGGGCACGCCCCGGTGTATACTGGGCACGGCCCCGTGGTGAGCATTAGAAGCTTCTATAGGTTTGTCTTTTTTGCTGCTTCTTGGGCACGGCCCCGTGCTCGCTGAGCACGGGGCGTGTTCAGTCTTCTGCCTTCTCTATTTTGCTTGGGAGGATGCTGTCGAGGGGTCGGGCAGTCCACTTTTGTTCCCTTTCTTGTATTTATGTTAGATTTAGCTGTCTTTTTGCTTCTTTTGTTAATTTGAGCTCATTTAATCCTGAAAATACAAAAGGAAGACAAAAACATGCTTTTTCCAACATTAGTACTTAAAAAGGGTTAGTTTTATGCCTCATTTGATGTAATTTATATGTTGCATTTTACACACATCAGTGTTACACACACAAAATGTGACTTTTCGCTCAGACAACATTTTGTCTAGATATAGAACTTTTTGTTGCACTTAACATTTCGCCGAACATAGGCTTTCCATTCAACATGCATTTCCCTTACCAAACTTTCCATTAGACACTAACTTTCGCTTGTTAAACTTTTTGGTTATGCTTTCCATTTAAAGGGTTAAGCGAAATATTACATGTTCTTGCTCAGAAACCCTAAACCGAGCAGCTATAGCGGTTGTGATGTTGCACACCTACAACCAAATCAAGGGTAATTTCCTTTAAGTTATTTCCGAAAATGCCTTCATGGGCTTGCAAATCCGTTTCCATAATTATTTGGGATTTGAAGATCCATAATCCACTTTTATTAGAAACAAGTATTAAGCCCCTGTGTTGCAGCGGTTGTCATAAAACTGTGTTAAGTAGTAGCAATAATATACCATTATCAGCGACCACCAACACCGGAAAAGCTCGTAAAAGCAAAATAAATATAAATGGGAAAAAATAACGCCGAGCGAAAAGCAGACGTAAAATCTTTGAATCGCGCACGCTTGTTGCTGAGAAATTAAACCAAAATGTAAAACATAGAAAAAATAACTAAGCCATCCATTACCCGCGTGTTGGACGAACTTGTCAAACACAGAAAAATAGATGTGACGCGACGGATCAGTCAAACGAGAAAAAAATATACGAAAAGATGTTGAACCCCACACGTACGTTGCGGTGCGTTAACTCAAAAATTTAGAACGAACGAAAAATTTCGGAAAGATGAAAAGTATGGTGGACCAAAATTGAAAATAAAAAAAGAGTTGGGATTAAATTTCAAAGATGAAAAAGTTTGGGTTAAAAATAAAAAAACAAAGGGTCTAAATTCTAAAATTGAAGTTATTTATTAATTTTAGATAAAGATAAGGATAAAATAAATGATATCTATATATTGGTTATTAATTAATATTAATATTAAAAGAAATTTATTTAAAAAATATAAATAAAATTTATGAGGTTGAAGAAGAGAATGTCATGTGACATTATATGGAGTCTTTTATAATTATAAGTTAGATTTGATGAGCTCATAATAAACATTTTAATTACCATTTTGCCCTCAAAAGTACTAAATTAACAAACTATAAATTAGCAATATATTTGGGCATATAGGTATTGTACTTAAAATTTAGAGACTTTTTGAAAAAGAAAATTGATATTACATTTTTAACCAAAATCTATTTGACATTTTACTTTTAACATAAAAGTTTTCATCTACTCCAATTTAGCTTCACAACTTTTTTATTTTCAACTTTGGTCCCCCGTACTTTTCATATTTGGTAGATTTTTCGTTTTACGTTTTGTTTTAAATTTTGTGAGTCAACATGTGGTGTAATGTGTGTGTGTGTGATTCGACGTTTTAACGTTCATTTTACGCTTCATACTAGATTTTGCAAGTTAACATGGCTCAACGTGCGTGTGTGATTCAACATCTTTACGCCGTCTATTTTTCTCGTTTGACAGGTTCATTACAACGTGCAGGGTCCTAAATCGACTAAATTATTATTTTCTATGTTTTATGTTGCAGTCTAATTTCTTCGTATTAACACATCGTAACTTCAGTGTTGATTGTCGCTGGCGGTCGTGTGGCATTGGTGCTATTCAGCACGGTTTTACGCCCCCGCCACATTGTGGCAGGTGTAAATCTAGTTTATAGAAAATTTGAAATGTTACATATTTAGATGGAAAAGCTGGCACATATGGCGTTTCAATAAACATATGGCTAAAGTGTAATCCATACCCGAGCTTTTAGCTAACATCAACAAGATGCTAAAAAATTAAAAAAAAAAAAAAACTCGTTATGGAAAATACATGTAATTATATTATTTTTATGGTTATTTTGTTTTTATTTTGTTATAATTTATTATTATTATAGTTATTACTCTTAACATTATCGTTGGTTTTCTTTTTGTGGGGCTTTAATGGTTTAATAGTCTATTTATAACATAGTATAATGTTTGCCCCTTTCTTCAACAAATAATTATTGACAACTACTGGTGCAGAAAGTATTTGTCTGTTCACGGGTGCGTCAATAAATTCAAGAACGTATCACATTATTGAAACGGGCCATTATTATCAGTGGTCACTACTTCACCAATATTTTATATATTTGGTTTCATTAAATTATTAAAACCTCTCATTTATCATTGTATTTTTTTTCTGGAAGGAAACATAAATTTATTCACCTTTGTAGCAAGGGGCTAGCACCAAATTAACATCTACCAAAACAACCACAACACAGAAAAACAAAACTACAATGAACATAAACACAGACAAACTCGAAAACAAATAACAAAATACTTAGAAAACTTCAAACCTTTTCCATTTCTACCATGTAAGAGCGGCCTCTTTAGATCGATTCTTCACCCCGAGAAAGCTTATGTTTTTTATCTCTTCCACGACCTTGGTAACCGAAGCCGATGAATGGTTGAATACAATATCGTTTCTCATCTGCGAAATACTCCAGAGGAACACAAGGGTAATTGCGTGTACCGTTTTCTTCCGCTTGGCTGAACCATCTACGGGTCCATGGATCTGTAGAACATCATTCAGGCTGAAGACAAAGTAATTCTGAATTCTGCACCACTGAGCTATTATCGTCCACACCGACTGAGCAAAGCGACATTCGACTAACAAATGTTCACCTGTTTCCTAGTATTCCTTGTAGAAAACACACTTAATTGAACCCGGCTGGATGCCTTTCGTTGCCAAAGCCATCAAAGTTGGGAGTCTCTCCACCCGACGTCATCTACTTTTTTAGGTTTCCAGCTATTCCATTTGAAGACCACCCGGGGAGGAGATCTATTAAAATTCTGCACATGTTTCTTTATGCTACCCACTGAGAAGGAACCATTCGGGTCAAGTTTCCATTCCCACGCATCAGCCCCTCGACACCCGGTTCACATCGAGAGAAGGACCGAGAGCTACTACAATTCCAAGGTTTCTGCCGTAGACGATGGGGTTCTGCTCCAGGCCCATCTGTCGGTGGGAACCCGATCCACCACACTACACATTTTTTCTTTTTCAATCTGAAAAATTGTTGGGAATTTATAAGCTAGTGGAGAGTCACAAACCGTATCAACCCAAAGCAAAATATCCACTCCATTACCGAGTACCCTTTTATATAATTAGCTAGAACTAGGTCCGTCCCTTTCCAGCTCAATTGAAATGTTCCAGATTTTTTTCCACGGCCCTGGGATCGATAATTTGGCTGGGATGAAATTCCATGATCTTGACTTATTGTGAATTGCCCAAATCACCTTCCTCAATAACCCATCCTTTTCGACTTTGAACCTCCACCACCATTTCGCTAACATAGCCAAGTTAGCATCTTTAAGAGAACAGAATCTAACCCCGCCATATTCAACCGGAGAGATTACCTTCTCCCAAGCGATCCAATTGCCTTTATACTTTTCCTCCATCCCGCTCCAAAAAAAGGATCTACGTTGACTTTCTAGGATCTTGATTACTTGAGTCGGAGCTTTGAAAAGTGAGAAATAGTAAGTCTGAAGTGAGCTTAAAACTGATTTGATTAGCGTAATTCTACCCCCATATGAAAGAGTTTCCCCTTTCCATAACAAGAGCCGATTTTTAAAGATATCCACGACCGGTTTCCAATTTTTCACCAAATTCATGTTACCTCACACTTGAAGCCCAAGGTACTTGAATAGGAAGGTACCCACTTTGCAATGAAACACGTTGGCCAAAGCCCCCATTTCATCGGGCCCTACACCTACACCATAAAGCTTACTCTTGAGGAAATTTACTTTTAGGCCCGACGCTATGTAAAAACATCTTAGGATCCTCCTCAAATTAGCAGGGACGACTTGCTGAGAAACATGACGTCATTGGCATAAAGCAAATGAGTCAATGTTGGCCCGTTTACCCCACATGTTATGCCTTGGAAAAGCCCCTCCGAAGATGCTGGCTTAATGATGCCAGATAAGGCTTCCATGGCAATGACAAAAAGAAATGGAGGTACGCGGTCGCTTACACACCCTTACTTTTGCGGAAGCGTGATTATGTATGACTTGCTTAATATCATTGCATTCAATCATAACAACAACTATATGATAAAGCTAACGATGATCATCCATTAAATAAGTTTAAAAACGTAACAACAACATTGTTTTAAAACATAGAATTCAAATTCGAGTACAAACCATGCAACTTGTTTTTAGAGTTCACAAGGACTCGACAAAAGACTTTAAATAAAACCCGGTTTTGAAAGACGTATCTCGTCAAAGATAAGACACACTAACCAAACCCTAAGACCATGGATGACATCTTTTATTCTCAAACAACACTTGGAACTTCCGAACGCCCGCCAGATCCACATTTAATTCCCTGAAATACATGTAGTTTGAAAACATCAACAAAAGTTGAGCGAGTTCGTGTGTTTGTTTATGTGTATGAATAAACCTTTGTAATCATTGAAAGTATGTATGTAAGTTTGTAAATCTCGGTATGAAAGCAACAAGGAAAAACAGATCATTAATGGTTTGCAAGGCCATTAATATGTGTGACGTGATGCAGGAAGACTCAAACCTAGTAGACTTTGCACCGGGCTTCCGGCTGTAAGACATAGTCAACCCATCGGCCAAACCCTGGTCCAACATGGGCGGGGCTCGCTACACCCAAATAGATCTATCACTCATGTCCCTCGGTCCTACAACGAGGATTGATGGTCTTAAGCGTCATACCCACCACTCACATGATCTAGCAGTACCCTTCCTTAGCTAACCATACCAAATAATAACATTTGTAAACAGTTGTAACATGTACTTCACCCCCGAAGTTATAAAACTGAAAACAGTTAAAAGAAAAGGGGGTCACGAACTCACTGTCTTGCGTCTTCGTATCACAGTAACTCAAGCTTCTTCCGGTGTACATGACTACCTACAACGTACTATGATCTATTAGACGAGCGGGTCGTGCCTCGACTTGGAATTAATTAGTGTCGTTGAGTTACGTTTCTTCATGTCTTCGATATTATTCCAAGTTATAATTATTTGTTAAAATAATAAATATTTTAACTTAATTATATTTATTAAATTTTGGAATAGTTGTTAAAATAATATATTTTAACTTGATATTCTTCAAGTATTTATACATGTATTTCCTTCCCAAGGATGGGTGTATTCGTATTCTTGTATTTGTATATTTTTGCCATGTATTGGGTTCGTATTCCGGTGTGTATTTATACGTATGAGAATACGTATTTTTATTGTATTCATTAAGTATTCTTATACTTAATTTCGTATTAATTTTTCCGGAATATTATCTATAATAAAAGTTCACCAATATATATTTCCAAAACATATACTTTAAGAAATACTACTTAGAAAAATTATTTATAATTTTTCCCTTGGGCAAAAATATTTGTATTTTCATATAAGTTCCAAAAATAATATATTTTCAAGTCTAACTTGGAAAATATATATATATACTTATTTTTCTCCAAAATGATATATTTCATATTTATTTGAGAAAATATCTCTTTCACCCCAAAAATATTGTAATTCATGTTTGTTTAAGAAATATATATTTTCTCCCAAAAATAATACATTTGCTAATGATTCCAAGAAAAATATATATATTTTATTCACCCAAAAATAATATATATTCTTGTTGTCAAAAATATGATATAACTTTGTAATAATTGTAAAAATCATATTTTTATTCACTTGGTGTCCAAAATATTATTTACCAAAATATACACATGAATATTATTTCCAGAGTATTTTGTAAGTTACATTCTTTTGTTCGGTTTCACCAATATTTTGTGTATAACTTGTATATTCATATTCTTGGGATTTTGGTAATATTTTGGATTGTAATTTTTGGTATTTTAGTGAGTTATATTATTTCAAGTCCTAAAATAATATAACTAATACACATAATATACAAATAATCACACACATGGTGCCTTCTAAATATATATTTCCTAAATACATATTTAATCACTTTTATTTGTAAAAACCAACCTCCAATATTTATAATTTTTGTAACAAAAATTATGGCAAAGTTTATGTAAAGATTTATGGTTTGAAATACACTTGTAAATATTTGTTTGGAAATATTTTTCTAAGTGTTAAATTTTTAGAAAAATTTTGTCATAGTTTCCCCTAAAAATGGAGGTTTCCATACCTTGAAGGTATATCATTTTCTTTTGTAAAATCAACACCATCAACCAATAATCAACAACAAACAATCTTTACTTACCAATTTTGCCAAAAACAAGCATAATCTACTACTTCATGAACTTGAAATTTCACAAAAATTTGTAGTAACTTACTAGTGTTCTTAGTAAGCCTTGTTACCCTTTAAAGTGTGATTGATTCTTTAAAAACTTCATTTTTAAAGAAAGTGGATCTTCACAACTTATAATCATATTTTTCAAAAATGTTTCTTCTTTGATTTTTCTTGTTACATAAGTGTTTCTACACTTGTTTAACCTTTAAAAAAATGAGGTTTATTTATGTAAGAACCAAGATTAAGTAAAACTTATATTTTTAACTTGGTTTCTTAAGAAATCACTCTTGAAATCTTAGATTTACATGATTAACAACTCACTTTAATCATCATCTTGCAAGAAATCAATGTATTCTTTCCAAGTTCATGCTTCTCATGAGGATGATCCATTAACTTCTACCATGTTCATCCTCTCATCTTGCTAGATTATGTTTTTAATCATGATCTAGCAAGATCATATGATGATCAACATCATTTTCTTAAGCAACCAATGATCAACTAGTATAACAACACATAAACATTAAGATTCCTTATGTATTCAAGCTTATGTTCATGTTTCAAGTTCAAGTTTCTTAGTGTTCTTCAAGATTATCATTATGTAACATCTTTTAACCACTTGAAATAGATGTAAAATAGAAAGATCAAGGTTCTTACCACTAGCTCAAGGCTAGGGATGATCAAGTGAAGATAAGAGATAGATAAAAGCAAATGAAGAAGGCCCTTGAACTTCCGAAAGCTCCTAGCTTCTTTATGTAACCTCTAACACCTTTGTATATGCTTGAAATGTATGTAGGATGGATGAATGATGGTGATGATGGTGGTGGTGGGTTCGGCCGAGAGCACAAGAGGGAGAATGAGAGGGTGTGTGTGCTTTAGTGTGTGTAGAAATGAAATTATGAACTCACAAGACTTACTTATAATCCATGTCTTGGGTTTTTCCATTGGTTTTCATGTTTAAGAAAGTAGAAACATAATCTACTAAAATATTACAACATATCAAGTAGTGGGGCCCTTGTTGGGCCGTCCCATAGGTGGGGGGGGGTAGTAGGCTTAGGTTATAACTAAGTTAGTTACTTAGGTTAATATCCAAGTACTTAGTTAGATAGTTTAGTTACTAGATATTTATGTGGTGTTATGATGTTCGGGGACCATAACTAGCTTGGTAATGTTAAAACAGTGCTTCTAGTGAAAATTTGGTGTTTCGGGTAGTGTCCGGTTGTTCGGTTGGTTACTGGTTCGTTAAGGTGCTAAACTTTGCAGTTTAGTGTGCTTTATGTTACCTTTTGTGACACTTTTGATTCCCGACACTTAGGAAAGCATTCAGGACCATTTAACCATATTTATGCATGATATTAGATTGTTTAAATGCTAAAAATTGCTGATTTTTGCTGAATTCAGCACTTTATGTTAGTTTTAAGCACTTTCCGGCATTTAAACTATCACTAGAAAGGCAGTTTTGTGATCCTCACTTTCCTACACACTATACTAGTGTAATGCTTGGTTTCTGGCTCATTCTATGTCTCAACACACTATCTGTCTATGTACTAAACTCTGTCAGCATTTTCCTGATTTGTCTGAATACTGTGCTAACTGTGTTTCGTGCATCATTTGAGTCAAATAAAGTTCTCATGCATTAATGATATATCACTTGCAATATATGATGCGCATGTATGTATATGGCAATAATCAGAAAGCAGTTCAAGTCATTAATTGTAATTCAGGACAGTCATTAAGCCCTAATCATGGTTTAATAGTTGTACGAATACCTGGAATTTTGACAGTTGTCACATTCTCCCCATGTTAAGAAAATTTCGTCCCGAAATTTTAAGCTTTACTACTAGCTGCAGGGGTGTTAGGGAACAAATGCGGGTACTTAGCTTTCATGCGGTCTTCACGCTCCCAAGTAAACTCTGGGCCGTGACGTGCGTTCCACCGAACCTTGACGAGTTTAACACTACTCCTCCGAGTCTTGTTAACTTTCCAGTCAGTAACCTCAACAGGTTCTTCGGTAAAGTGGAGTGTGTCGTCAATGTGAGCTTCGTCAGCAGGAATAACCATTTTTTCTTGTGATGGACTCTTCTTCAGATTAGATACATGGAATGTATCATGAACACCATTTAGTTCTGTTGGTAGCTCTAACTTGTATGCTACAGGACCAATCCTTTCCAGGATTTTGAACGGTCCGATAAATCGTGGGTTTAACTTACCACGCTTCCCAAAGCGTGCCATACCTTTCCAAGGTGAGACTTTTAATAGAACCATATCACCCACTTCGAATTCCAAAGGTTTCTTTCTTTGGTCCGCATAGCTCTTTTGTCGGTCACGAGTCGCCTTGATGCGCTCTCGGATCTGCATGATCTTATCTGTTGTTTCTTGGACCAGTTCAGGACCAACCAACTGTCTATCACCTGCATCTGCCCAGCATAACGGCGATCGACACATGCGTCCGCAGAGAGCCTCGAATGGTGCAGCTTGGATGCTTGTATGGTAGCTGTTGTTGTAGGAAAACTCAACCAAAGGCAGCTGAGTGTCCCAACTGCCACCCAAGTCCATTACGCAAGCACGCAGCATGTCTTCTAGCGTCTGAATCGTTCTCTCACTTTGACCGTCCGTCTGTGGATTAAATGTTGTGCTCAGATTCAACTGAGAACCAAACGCTTCTTGGAAAGATTGCCAAATCCTTGACACAAATCTTCCGTCTCTATCAGATTTAATTGAGACAGGCACTCCATGACATGCAACTATCTCCCTTAGGTACAGCTCAGCTAGCTTACCGGTGTTATCCTTCTCTCTGATCGGCAAAAAGTGCGCAGACTTTGTCAAACGGTCCACGATTACCAAAATCGTATCATGATCTCTGGGAGTCTTTGGCAACTTCGTTATGAAATCCATTGAGATCTGCTCCCACTTCCACATGGGTATCTCAGGTTGCTGCAGACGACCTGAAGGCTTCTGATACTCGGCCTTTACCTTGGCACAAGTCAAACATTTTCCAACATAAGTAGCAACATCGCCCTTCAGTCTTGGCCTCCAATAATAGTCCTTCAAATCTTGGTACATCTTGTCTGATCCTGGGTGGATCGAGTACCTCGATTTATGAGCCTCATCAAAAATAACATTTCTCAGACCACCAAAAAGCGGAACCCAAATTCGTCCCATAAAACACAAGGTTCCTTCCTTGTTGGGCACCAACTTTTTCTCCATCCCACGGAGATATTCAGCCTTTAAGTTTTCCTTCTTGAGAGTTTCTCTCTGCGTAGCACGAATGCGCAACGAGAGGTCTGTCTGTATAATCATCTCCAAAGCCCTAACCCTTATGGGCTTAATCCTCTCTTTTTGACTTAAGGCATCCGCCACCACATTCGCCTTTCCTGGATGATATTTAATTTCGCAATCATAATCATTTAACAGTTCATCCCAACATCGATGTCTCATGTTAAGCTCTTTTTGATCGAATATGTGCTGAAGGCTCTTATGATCTGCAAAGATCGTGCATCGGGTGCCATACAAATAATGCCGCCAAATCTTAAAAGCAAACACCACTGTGCCTAACTCCAAATCGTGTGTGGTGTAATTCTTCTCATGAACCTTCAATTTGTAACAACTAGCACGTCCGTGCGTTGTTACTACTCGTTATACTCGTTACGCCTAGCACCAGAGATTCAAATCATAATGTAGCTATATCGCATACATCGCTAATTCGCAGTATCTTCGCATATTACACATACTTTATCGCTATAACACATCGCATCACACACACTAATGCTCACGATGACGTTGAGTGAGGACCTATTCTACCCTCCTCGATGGCCGTGAAGCGTCGCAGAGTAACACATATCCGAAATGAAACCCTTATTGTATCGCAACTTTGAAATATGGATATGTATACGACCCGATGTGACCAATTATAATAAATAACGAAAATGAGGATGAAAATGTGTAACTAAACTATCGCAACGCTTAACGATCGAAACAGAACGCCAAAACTCAGCTCGCCGGAGGCGTTTGATCGAATGGCACTTCGATCGAATGGCCATCCGATCGGAGTGCCATCCGATCGGACAGCCCTCCGATCGGACTGCCATCCAATCGGACAGCCATCTGATCCGACACACTGCACCACCTCCTCTCCTCCCTTGCCTATAAATACCCCCACTCTCACATCAATTGCCTTGATGTGACAACTCCCACTCGACCAGCACGCTTTTGGGCTATTTTCTCTCGATTTCTCGTGATTC
Organism: Helianthus annuus; assembly: GCF_002127325.2. Lineage (NCBI taxonomy): Eukaryota > Viridiplantae > Streptophyta > Magnoliopsida > Asterales > Asteraceae > Helianthus > Helianthus annuus. The sequence continues at coordinate 116,738,463 of NC_035445.2, read as the reverse complement.
TTGTAAGTTTACAACTCAAATCTTGTACTTCTATGATCTACACGCACTTCTTCATCATTTTTCTCTTTTGAATCTTAATTTTTAACCATGAAATCAATGGATTTGAGGAGTTCTAGGGTGATGTCATCGTGAAGTTCTTATGAACTTCAAGAGTTGGCCTCATTCCACCAAGAACCACTCAGATCTGAAGGATTTCCACATGAAAAAACAACATTTTCGCATAGATCTACACTTATTCATGGATAAAGGATTGAAGGATGGCTTTCCAACCTTCTTTGAACTCTTTTACATTCAATGCACTCAAAACCGATAGAATCGGAGTTTGTTCTGATCTTCTACTCGTTCTTAGTGAAGCGTTGGTTCAAGATCTGAGTTCTATCAAAGAGACTACTGATTTCGGGTTAAACATGAGCAACCGTCTCAAATAGGGGACTGATCGGACTAGGGTGATTCCTGCCCGATCGGGTCACCTGGGTGTTGATAAGGTTCTGTTGTTTGACACGTTGTCACACCGTCTCGAGAAAACCGTAAAACCTTCAAAAATAATCAAGTGCCGAAGACGATCAGACCGTTGGGACGGAATAACGTCCGTTCGGACAGCCATCCGTTCGGACAGCCATCCGATTGGACAGCCATCCGATCGGATTACACTTAGTTCCACACTCAAACACACCTTCACCAAGCCAGGTGACAATCCGAACGACTGGCCATCCAATCGGATGACCATCCGAACGGATTGCCACCCGAACGAATGGCTATCCGATCGGATTATCATCCGATCGGAATACCATTCGACACTTGGTTCACTCGCCACTGTTTAACGCACTATTCGACGCTTACGCTATCAATCTATAATCAGGTTAATCTCAGGCGCGCTCCCTTCAATCCAACCAAGTTGTGTTTGCTTGCCAAACACCGACTGTGAGTATACTCGAACCCCTTTTTATCGCATTTTGGGTGTAACATACGTTCCTATTAAATCGAATTTATCAAAACGAATTATTCAATCAAACTGTTTATCACTTGCGAATAACTGTTATGCATATTTACACGTGATGCTAGTTACATATGTGTTACGACTTATACTCGTGAGGTCCCGCCTTAACTAGTATAGTACTATAGCACCCGGCGGGGTCTAGTTAGGATGAATAGCAATCGCAATCGCAACTCGAGTGACTTAGCTGGTAGTATCGGTCTTATATGCATATATGTTGAGGTATCTCGTTTATGTATTTGGTAATTCGCAACACTTTTTATCTATTTACGCTGCACTATTAAAACTTGTATACTCGCCAATACTTTTGTATTGCTGTTGTTTTAACGTATATTGCAGGTTTAGTCGCAGTCTACATCAAATCAAGCTAGGAAGTCTAGAAACTCACCTAAAATCTAGGTTGTCGGATTTGTATTGTTCGAGAGGAAAAGAAATCTGTGATAACTTATGTGATTGTACTGATTGTTAGTATGGGATAACAAATGCAATAAATACTGTCGCAATATAGTTGTTATGGATTCTCTTGAGCAATCTGATTCGCCTAGTGTCGCGCCCCGATGATTCTACCATCGGTTGGGGTGTGAAAGATTGGTTTCAGAGCCATAACTATAGAGAATTAGGCCAGACTTGACCTAGTCTGGGTCAATATCTTAGAAATGACCTAGTCTATAGTCTAAGTACCAACGGGCCGACTCGTGCGAACCCAGTAGGATATGCACGGGCCTACTCGATACTCTCATTCAAATCCGCTAAAACTACAACTTCGCGTGGACACTGCGTACTACAATTTCGCACGAAGGGCCTTTCCTAAGGCTGGAATATTACTTAGCCTTTCGTAAGGCCAACACAATACACACATTTTCGAAAATACTCGCATAACACAACCGAGTGGTCCAGTCGAGATCAGGCGTGAAAACCAAGAACTCTCGATAAGATCGCTCACTCAGCGCATTTTTCTAGCACGAGAACTTTTCGTCGAGCTAGGAGTGACATCCATAACTCAACGAAAGTCTCCATTTCAAAATCTAGTGGAACTCCCGAATCTATTCGAAGAGCACAACCACAGCTAGGAGCAAAGTTATTAAGTCAAGGGTGAAACCCGTATCTTAATAAACCGTTCCACTCTCTATGAAATGGTTTTCAAAAGCTCTCACCAAGGACTCGGCTATAACGATAACTCGTGCCACGCGATGACTAGGAAGACGAGTGCCATGAGCTGCATCCCAGTGGAAGCATAAGTCTTCTAGGGCAACGCGCGTGCACGAACTTGTTGGGTATAGTTGGGTTACCTTGGGCAGTCGATGCCAAACACCCGAGGCACTCTATCAATTTTTCTAGCTTACAACTCGCCGATTTTATGCTTTATGGAACCTATTTACGTTTATGTGTTTACGATTTAGAACTTTACGCTTTATGGATTTCTCGATTTTCGCTCCCTGCTTTTGCAACCGCACAACTCGCACAGCCATCACAATCTAAAACGAAAAACCGAATGTTCGTAACAAAACTAATGTCTAATTACTCGCTCTCGCTCACTGTCTCTGCATCGCGTCCTCGCGCATTCTATACCGACATGTATGTGTACAAGTATAAGCTACAACTAATTATGTATACAAGCAAACCAATAATGTGGGAACTTATGAATCTCGTGTCTCCTATGTGGCTCCTATGTGAGACCTACTATATTATTCGCTACAAGTTTTTATCGCGCTCAATCGCATCGCAAAACTCAAAATCATTATGATCGAATCTCACTCCAAATCGCTCTTTGTCTAGATGCCTTCCAACGACTCTACCTCGAGACAAACAGCTAGGAGAAGAGCCAAACGTAGCGCTGAGAAGAGGATTGCCTCGCTTGTGGTCAAGGAAGCGGCCAAGGTCATTCCTCAAATTGTCGCTCAAGTGCACTCTCTCAGCAACTCTCGATCTTCGGAAGACTCTAAGACGGAAGCGCCACAATCTGCTTTCCTCTACAAACACTTCAAAGCCTGTGGCCCAATGGAATTCACGGGTGAAGGAGGTGTGTCCCAACTACTCCAGTGGTTTGATTCTATCGAAGTTACCCTTAGTCAGAGTGGGTGTCCCGATGGTTTCCGTACCACTTGCACTACCGGAGTATTTCAATCGCAAGCACTCGACTGGTGGACAGCCGAACGTAACAAACGTGGGATCTCCGCAGCTTACACTCTCTCTTGGGATGAGTTGAAAGAGCTCATGAAGAAAGAGTACTGCCCTCCTCACGAAGTCCAGAAACTAGAATACGAATTTTGGAAAATCAAGCAAATCGAAGGTGACAATGCTGGCTACACTGCAAGGTTTAAACAGCTTAGCACGATCTGCCCGAGTCAAGTCAACACTTCAGAAAAAGCCATCACAAAGTACATTCGCGGCTTGCCTGAATGTGTGGGCGATTTTTTCGAAGCTGCAATACCTGTTACCATCGAAGAAACCTATCGCTTGGCCGCAGAAATCAACGACAAACGAGTCTTGGATGGGTTCTTCTCCAAGAATCCTATCAAACAAGCTCATCAAGCAATCGTCATCGATTCATCCGACGATTCTTCCAATGATTCTACTGATGATTCTTCTGAAGATTCCTCCGACGATACCTCCAGCGAATCATCAGACGAATCCGCCGACGACACTGCATCATCTCAGGAAGCTCAGCCCAGCCATAAACGAAAAACCATGAGCCCAGACTCTTCAACAACTGGACTGTCGCAACCAGAACCTCTCCGAGCAGCTCCAGTTCACTTGAAATGTGCCTACGACAGAACTCATCCCCTGTGTTACACGTGCACGTATCATCACCCGCCAGAAGCTAATTGTCGCTATTGCGCGAATTGCAACTGGTATGGTCATCTTACGCAGCACTGTCGCACATAACCGCAGCCTTGAGGATTTTCAGCAACAACCGCAGTCTCCGCAGAAGTACTCCACAGCAACGTTATTCTGCTTATTAATGTTGTTGTCATAATAATACGACTTATCGCCGTCAATCTCTTTTATGTGTGGAAGCTATTCTATCTCTCGACGCATGTGGATTTCTATTTCTCTCTTATACTCACGCACAATCTATATGCTAGCACTATGTACTATAAAATGTATTTTACCCCTACTATGCGTTCTTGAGATAAGGTACGATAAACGTGCAAGAATCAAATTAATCACGGGTGCACACGGGATTATTTTGGTTAGTGCACGGAGATCGTAGTGAGTTTCAATGATGCCTCAACGTTCAGGGCATGGTTAAGCGTGGTGGATACGCAGCTGGTACTTCCTATATATAAGCGACTTGACCATGTATGACGAAGTGTGACACCTATTCACGGAACGGAGGCGTATGGTTGAAAGATGACGGTGTTTCGCCATGCTAACCGAAGTTTTGTGAAGAAAGTGCCACGTGGAGTTGGAACGTAGTGTAAGGACCTGCAAAAATGTCCCAAAACGACCCGTAAGTGAAAACCCGGGCCCCCAAAACCCTAATGTGCATGAAAAACCAAGAAATCAAGAAATTTGGGTTTCACGCGGGCCGCGTAAACCATAAGAGAAGTTTACGCGGGTCGCGTCAACTTAAATTTGACCGGATAAGCGTGCCGGGCCACGTGTCGCACATGTGGTAGCCCTACTCGTGACACACAAGCCCTACACGTAGACTAGGAGGCCCTCGCGGGCCGCGTAAGTATTTATTAAGTTTTACGCGGGCCTCGTAAAACTCATTTTTTCTTCTATAAATTGCCTGTGCATGGGACTTGTTCTGTGCTCGAAAATTTCATTCGAAAACGAAGTTTACTGCTCAAAATCATAATTTTACTTAGGGAAACGCTGCCGCGGATACAGGGTATTAACTTGACCACTGCTACGATACAATGTCCGATCGATTGAAACCGATCTGATGGATGTTTAAGTGCTGCCCATAATTGGGCTATACTTTGTCATTCGTTGTAGAGGGTTTTAATCTTGTGAGCTTATTGTAAATGTTGTATTAAGTTACTTACCTAGTTTCGTGTGCATTGTTGTTTAAATTAGGTTATCAGGCTTATCAGTAGGCTAAACTCTGCCCCAACTAAACTTGCAATGTGAGTCATTCTCTTTTTATTAACAATGTTTTACAATACTCCAATTATTTTCAAAGTTATAATTACAGGGATTAAGTTGTGGTTATCTTGAATCACTAGCAAGTGGGGTATTGTGCACATTACTAATTTCTCACGGTTAGGTTCATAAACCTAACAGTGATAATCATTACTACTTGGGTGAAAGGACCCAATAGTGGTATGACCATCGTCACCAGGGTGTGACACGGCACCAGATAAAAATAAAATAAAAGCCATTGTAATCGCTCTTATGCTGTAATTGATAGCTATGTGTTGTTTTATCAAATGTGAGTGACTCGCCAGTATTTCACCGCTGATAAAAATCTTTTTAAAACATGTTTCAGGTGACCTACTGTGAATCAAGGAAAAGTGCTACGGAGCACCAATAAAGCTTGAAGTGGTGGCTCAGTTAAATAAATAAACATGTTTTGTAAAACAGGGAATTTCCTCGTGAAATTCCTCTATTGTAAATTACGGGGTTCGTCCCAAATTATGAAATAAAATAATTGGGCATTTTCAAGTTTAAAGATCCTGTTAAACTTCCGTTGTCAAATCAAATATTAAATACCACGGGTTTCTGTCCCGCGGCTCCTGGACCGGGTTAAACCGGGACGGGGGTCGTGACATAAAAAGGTGGTATCAGAGCCACTGATTTAAGCCAATTAAGTATTTAGAAATACTTAATTTTTCTGATTGCCATTCTGTGATTCTGTGAAAACTTAATTTACAATAAATAAAATTTTAACTTAAATTTGTGTGTGTTTCTTCATATGTGCTAACAGCATGAATGAACTATCAGAAGCCCTTCAAAACTTTACTATCCATACCACCGATATGGATATTACAGGAAACCCATCTGGCTACCAGTCTAATACAGAATAGCCAATGGTGTTCCAGGCCCAACCACAGGATAAACCAAAGGCGAAAAAGAGAAGAAGGTTTGTAGGCTGGAGGCGTGTGCGTAGGAAGAGACCAGCGGTACAGAAAGTTGTAAAAACCGAGGATCCAAAGGATAAGGGAAAAGGAATAGAGATTGGGGAAAGTTCCAGGCAAGCCCAGGAAATGCCATCATGGGAGGAGCTGGATCGTAAACTGGCACTTAGTGATCTCATCGGACCTGCCGATGAAAACCTCTTCAATTACCCAATTGAGTCACAACTTCCAGTTAATCCAGAACCTGCTATCCCAGATCCCATTGTCAACCCCCGACCTCTACAGGGAGAGCTGGAAGAATGGTGGACCACTGACTGGTAATTTCAGAATCTCTTAAGTAACCCTAACACCTTTTTCCCTCAATTTGACCCGGAGCCTGCACCAAACCCACCGATGAGCGATGAGAATTTGGCTGAACTCCGCCACTATGGCGAAGAACTGGTAGATGCAGGAAATAGAATCTGGGAAGTGGGAGAACAGATCTCCTAGAAGTACGACGAGAGGGAACGTCGTTTCTAAAGTGCCAGCTGACGGGGACAGTATGTGGTTGTGTGGTGTGTTTGTTTAATAATAATAATAATAATAAAATAATAATAAATAACAAAAATATAATTATGTAAAATAACTTAAAATAAAACTTCTGTAATATAACTGGTGTGTACGAATGCCTACTAATATATAAAAATATCAAAGTCGCAAAGTCGACAATTTTGGCTATACATGTTTGGCGTGATTTCGTGCGATTACTTTATTGCATTTGGTTGTATTTATTCGTGCCAATAACTTATCTATATATTGTTAATTATCAGATGGAACACGCTGTTAATGAACCAGTTAATGAAGTTAATCAATCGGAACACAATAATGAAGATCACTTTCTAAATCGGCAAGATATAGAAAATATCGTCGCTCAGGGAATAGCCAATGCTATCCCAGCAATCGTCGTTGCTGTTAAAAGCCCTGTTGAGCCTTCACAAGCTCACCCCAGTAAACGCACGCGCAACGATAATTTCAGTAATAGTGTTAACGGAGGCGGCAATAACGACAACTTAATTCAGGCCTCAATACTTAAAAGAATGAAAGCTGCAACACCTGGTTGCAATTAGAAGGAATTTCTTGCCTGTAAACCAGCTGAATTTGCAGGCAATGAAGGGGCGACAACCGCACTGCGTTGGTTAGAGAAAACTGAAGCAGTAATTAAAATAAGTAAATGCGTAGAGGAAGACCAAGTTATGTATGCTTCTCAACTTTTCAAGGAAGAGGCATTAAAGTGGTGGAATACGGTACTACAAGCCAAGGGAAGTGACATGGCTTATGCCATGATTTGGGAAGAATTTAGACAATTGGTAGAAAGAAAATTCTATCCCGAATATGAAAAAGAACAAATGGCAAACAAGTTCCTGAGCCACCGAGTGGTGGATGTTGAATGTCGAGGGTATACTTTGAAATTTTTCGAGTATGCAAGAATTGTACCAACTCTGGCTTCGCCAGAGCCAGTACTTATTTCTCGCTACATTTGGGGTTTGATTAGCGAGATTCGTGATTTCGTCAAAGCTGCAAGACCCCGCACGATTGACGATGCGGTGGAGTTAGCCAACACTTTGACCGACTCGTACGCACGAGAGAAGAAAATCGGAAGAAGGAAGTGGCCCAAAAGGTTACCCAAGGATTTCGTGTGGGTAATAGTAGTAATTTCAAGAAAAAGGGAACCAGATAATCTTCCACTGCTCCATTTTGCAATACCTGCAAAAGAAAGCATTTTGGAAAATGCAAAGGGTATTGCAGGAGGAAGAAATCAACAATCTGCTTCAACTGTGGAGAAGCTGGACATTTTAGACCAGACTGTCCTAAACTGGTCAAACCAGCTGATAACAAGGCTAAACCTGCAGAAGCAACTACCAAGAAGAATGCAAGAGCCTTCCAGTTGACTAAACAAGAACCAGATCTGATTCCGGATGTGATAGCGGGTACGTTCCTAGTTCACAACGTTTATGCGAAAGTATTATTTGACTCTGGTGCAAACCAAAGTTTTATAAATACTTCGTTCTGCCAAGCTCTTAAGCTACCTTTAAACAAACTTAGGCAGATTTATACAGTAGAAACAGCCGACGGTAACTCTGTTAGCATAGATCGAGTCTTGCAGGAAGGTAAGATAGAACTTTCAGGTCATAAATTTTCTGCAAACCTGTTACCTATGAACTTAGCTGGATTCGATGTTGTGTTAGGAATGGATTGGTTAGTAGCCAATCATGCTCGAATCCTATGTGATAAGAATTCCATAGAAATTCATACACCCACAGGAGGAATAATTATAGTTACAGGAGATAAGCCACAAAAGCCAATGAAATTCATTTCAGTAATGAAAGTGGCTAGTCATTCAAGAAAACAAGGAATAGCATATGTGGTTTCGGTAGTTATTAATACCAAAAATAAAGAACTTAAGAACATTCCAGTAGTATCAGAATACCCGGATATATTCCCAGAAGAACTACCTGGATTACCACCCGATAGGGAAGTAGAATTTAGGATTCATCTAATTCCTGGAACTACACCGATAGCCAAGGCACCTTATCGGTTAGCACCCACCGAAATGTTAGAATTCAAAAAGCAGTTAGATGAATTATTAAGCAAAGGGTTTATACAACCTAGTTCATCCCCTTGGGGAGCACCAATGTTGTTTGTGAAAAAGAAGGATGGTTCGATGCGAATGTGTATCGATTATAGGGAATTGAATAAAGTTACAATTAAGAATCGATACCCATTACCTAGGATTGATGATCTTTTTGATCAACTTCAGGGGGCTAGATATTTTTCTAAGATAGATTTACGTTCCGGATACCATCAATTGAAGGTACAAGAAGAAGACATACCTAAAACCGCTTTCAGAACTAGGTATGGTCACTACGAGTTTACAGTTATGCCATTTGGATTAACAAATGCTCCTGCAACATTTATGGATATGATGAATAGGATCTGTAAACCGTATTTGGATAAATTTGTAATTGTCTTCATCGACGACATACTTATTTATTCCAAAAGTCAGGGCGAGCATTGTGAACATTTACATACACTCTTAACTTTGTTAAGAAAAGAGAAGCTTTACGCCAAATTCTCAAAGTGTGAATTTTGGCTTCAGGAAGTGCAATTTTTAGGGCATATGGTGAATCATGAAGGTATTCACATAGATCCCTCCAAAATAGAAGCAATCACTAAATGGAAGGTCCCGTACTCAGCTATGGAAGTTAGAAGTTTTCTAGGGTTAGCTGGGTACTATAGGCGATTCATTAAGGATTTTTCTAAAATAGTTGTGCCATTGACTAAGCTAACCTGTAAATCAGTGAAGTTTGAATGGGGGCCTAAGCAAGAAGTGGCTTTTAAGATTTTAAAACAAAAGTTAACAAACACCCCAATTCTTGCCTTACCAGAAGGAATAAAAGATTTTGAAGTTTACCGTGATGCTTCTAAGTTAGGATTAGGATGTGTGCTAATGCAACGCAAGAAGGTAATTGCGTATGCCTCAAGACAATTAAAGAAGCATGAGGAAAACTATACGACACATGATTTAGAGTTAAGATCGGTAACTTTTGCCCTTAAAATTTGGAGACATTATCTGTATGGAAGTAAGTTTACTGTTTATACAGATCATAAGAGTTTAAGATATATATTTGGGCAAAAAGAATTAAACATGAGGCAAAGAAGATGGATGGAAATTCTAAGTGACTACGACTGTGATATCCAATATCACGAAGGAAAAGCAAATGTAGTCGCAGATGCTCTAAGTCGTAAGTATCATGAAAAGCAAAAGCGACTTCGATCTCTCAGATTAAATCTTCAAGTAGATTTAATGGAACAATTGAAGGAGGTTCAAGCAATAGCAATCAAGGATGATGCTAAAGGAATGAAAGGAAGGATAAAGGAATTAGAGCAAGGCACCGATGGAATTTGGAGATTCCACAAGAACAGAGTTTGGGTACCTAAGCAAGGAAACTTAAGAGATAAGATTTTAGAGGAAGCTCATAAATCTAGGTATACCATGCACCCAGGAAACAATAAGATGTACCAAGATTTAAGAAATAATTACTGGTGGATAGGAATGAAAAAGGACATAGCTAAATATGTATCTAAGTGTCTGACATATGCGCAAGTTAAAGCAGAACACCAGAAACCTTCATGGTTACTCCAACAGTTAGAATTGCCTGTTTGGAAATGGGAACTAATAACAATGGATTTTGTTACTAAGTTACCTAAAACTAGGAAAGGTAATGACGCGATTTGGGTAATTGTGGATCGATTAACCAAATCAGCTCATTTTCTACCCATGAAGGAAACTTTCAGCATGGAAAGATTAGCCAAATTATACGTAGACGAAGTAGTATCCTTACATGGAGTCCCACTCTCTATTGTATCGGATAGAGATAGTCGTTTCACTTCACATTTCTGGTCAAGTTTCCAAGAAGCCATGGGGACGCGGTTAAATTTAAGTACCGCTTACCATCCCCAAATGGACGGACAGAGTGAAAGGACGATCCAAACCCTAGAAGACATGCTCAGGGCATGTGTGATAGATTTTGGTGGAAGTTGGGACGACCACCTACCCTTAATTGAATTCTCTTATAACAATAGTTATCATGCAAGCATTGAAGCTGCCCCGTTTGAAGCACTGTGTGGACGAAAGTGTAGAACTCCAGTTTACTGGGCAGAAATAGGAGAAAGTCAATTATAAGGTCCCCAAATTGTACAAGAAACCACTGAAAAAATAACTCAAATCAAGGAAAGACTGAAAACGGCTCGAGATCGCCAGAAAAGTTATGCAGATAATCGACGCAAGCCACTGGAATTTCAAGTGGGAGACAAGGTACTCTTAAAAGTTTCACCTTAGAAAGGAGTAGTCCGCTTTGGTAAGAAAGGAAAGCTAAGTCCAAGGTACATAGGACCATTTCCAGTAATTCAACGAATAGGACCAGTTGCCTATCGCTTACAACTAACAGAAGAGCTAGCCGGGGTACATGCTGTATTTCATGTATCCAACCTCAAGAAATGTTTATCTGACGAGTCCTTGGTAGTACCTCTTCAGGATATAGAGGTAAATGAAAAACTAAAATTTGTTGAGAAACCACTCCAAATAGAAGATAGAAAGGTTAAGTTTCTCAAGCACAAGAGACTAGTATTTGTCAAGGTCAAGTGGGATTCGAAAAGAGGACCTGAGTACACCTGGGAGCTGGAATCGGAAATGAAGCGAAAGTATCCTCACTTATTTCAGTAAATCTCGAGGACGAGATTTTAAATAAGGTAGGGAGGATGTAAGGACCTGCAAAAATGTCCCAAAACGACCCGTAAGTGGAAACCCGGACCCCCAAAACCCTAATGTGCATGAAAATCCAAGAAATCAAGAAATTTGGGTTTCACGCGGGCCGCGTAAACCATAAGAGAAGTTTACGCAGGCCACGTCAACTTAAATTTGACCGGATAAGCGTGCTGGGCCACGTGTCGCACATGTGGCAGCCCTACTCATGACACACAAGCCCTACACGTAGACTAGGAGGCCCTCGCGGGCCGCGTAAGTGTTTATTAAGTTTTACGTGGGCCGCGTAAAACTCATTTTTTCTGCTATAAATTGCCTGTGCATGGGACTTGTTCTGTGCTCGAAAATTTCAATCGAAAACGAAGTTTACTGCTCAAAATCATAATTTTACTTAGGGAAACGCTGCCACGGATACAGGGTATTAACTCGATCACTGCTACGATACAATGTCCGATCGATTGAAACCGATCCGATGGATGTTTAAGTGCTGCCCATAATTGGGCTATAATTTGTCATTCGTCGTAGAGGGTTTTAATCTCGTGAGCTTATCGTAAATGTTTTATTAAGTTACTTACCTAGTTTCGTGTGCATTGTTGTTTAAATTAGGTTATCAGGCTTATCAGTAGGCTAAACTCTGCCCAACTAAACTTGCAATGTGAGTCATTCTCTTTTTATTAACAATGTTTTACAATACTCCAATTATTTTCAAAGTTATAATTACAGGGATTAAGTCGTGGTTATCTTGAATCACTGGCAAGTGGGGTATTGTGCACATTACTAATTTCTCACGGTTAGGTTCATAAACCTAACAGTGATAATCATCACTACTTGGGTGAAAGGACCCAATAGTGGTATGACCATCGTCACTAGGGTGTGACACGACGCCAGATAAAAATAAGATAAAAGCCATTGTAATCGCTCTTATGCTGTAATTGATAGTTATGTGTCGTTTTATCAAATGTGAGTGACTCGCCAGTATTTCCCCGCTGATAAAAATCTTTTTAAAACATGTTTCAGGTGACCTACTGTGAATCAAGGAAAAGTGCTACGGAGCACCAATAAAGCTTGAAGTGGTGGCTCAGTTAAATAAATAAACACGTGTTGTAAAACAGGGAATTTCCTCGTGAAATTCCTCTATTGTAAATTACGGGGTTCGTCCCAAATTATTAAATAAAATAATTGGGCATTTTCAAGTTTAAAGATCCTGTTAAACTTCCGCTGTCAAATCAAATAATAAATACCACGGGTTTCTGTCCCGCGGCTCCTGGACCGGGTTAAACCGGGATGAGGGTCGTGACACATAGACCTATAATACTATTGTGGTTATTTTCGACACATTACACTACATCGCAAGGCGTAACAATCTCAAACGCAACTCAACATGCTCGCAATCGCATTATCGCTGAAATCTATCTCGCAATCTCAATCGCTTATTGTGGGTTCGCTCAATCGCTTATTATGTGTAACGCGCTATCGCTTATCGTGTGTATCGCTCTAACGCTTGTGTATTACTCCATCGCTCCTGGTGTATCGCTTAACGCTTATCGTCGTCGCTATCACTTACCGTTATTTATGTTATCTGTGTTGTATTAGCACACATGACCTCGCTTCACGGGACGAAGCTCATATGGTTAAAGCATGGTGGATACGCCGCTGGTAGTTTCTATATATAAGTGTTTTAGCCATATCAGCAGACTTTCGTGGAAAAAGGCCATGTGGGGTCTAATGTTAGTTAAATGTTGTGGTGTTAATCGATCCAATCGAATCGCATTAATCGCGCATATTTCCCATCGCCTGCAACGCATCAGTCGTCGCCTATCGCTCGACGGTTATCGCTAACACTCGTCGCTTATCGCTCATCACCTTTCGCTTGTCGCCGTCGTCTTCGCTTATTATGTTTGTTTTGTGCCATCAATTATCGCGTACTGCTTATCGCTTATCGCACTCGCCCGTGTCGCTAAACTGAGTTGAAAAAGACTTTATCACTCAGTTCGCCTTTCAAGACTTGATCCAACCCTTTCCAGTTTGGATCAAGTCATCACAAATCTGCCTATACTATGTCGACACGTATGACACAGCCTCACGAAACGGAAGCCATATGGCTAAAGCATGGTGGATACGCTGCTGGTACTTCCTATATATAAGTGTTTTAACCATATTGTCGAACTTTCGTGGAAAAGTGCCATGCGGGGCCGGCCTTAAATTTAAATTTTTGGTACTATTTAAAAGGCCTTGTTTGCACAAATTTTAAACTGATCTTTTCTTACAATTTTTTTTTTCTAAAATTTGATCAAAACCTTTGTACAAAACGAGATTTCCTTGTAGCGATGGTGTGACAATCGACTCAAGTTACTGCCACGTGACGAGAAAATTTCGTAAAACGAGTTCTAAACACCATAAAATCTTTTAGTAACCTAATAAAACCCCACTCATAGCGTTGGCGTGAACATCGAAACAGTTTAACACCACCCTGTGGGAAGACTTTTCATAAACAAGTTTCTTCAAACCTTTGCAAATTAACCAACTTTTCGAGAATTCAAAATGTTTTTGGATCGCTTTTCTTTATGTTGCCATCTTTTGTGTATGAATCGTCTTACTCGCTGCCATTGCCAGTCATCGCAACACTCTCACTCGTCGAATTTCAATCGATCGCTCACTTATTTTTTACGCTCTTAATCGCTACTCCCACTCGTATCGATCCTCGCAACCCTTCTTATAATTTCGGGACGAAATTTCCTAAAGCAGGGGAGACTGTAACAACCCGCACATCCGTGCGTTGTTACTACTCGTTATACTCGTTACGCCTAGCACCAGAGATTCGGATCATAATTTAGCTATATCGCATACATCGGTAATTCGCAGTATCTTCGCATATTACGCATACTTTATCGCTATAACACATCGCATCACACACACTAACGCTCATGATGATGTTGAGTGAGGACCTATTCTACCCTCCTCGATGGCCGTGAAGCGTCGCAAAGTAACGCATATCCGAAACGAAACCCGGTTATTGTATCACAACTTTGAAATATGGATATGTATACGACCCGATGTGAATAATTATAATAAATATACGAAAATGAGGATGAAAATGTGTAACCAAACTATCGCAACGCTTAACGATCGAAACGGAACGCCAAAACTCAGCTCGCCGGAGGCGTTTGATCGAATGGCACTTCAATCGAAAGGCCATCCGATCGGATAGCCATCCGATCGAACAGCCATCCGATCGGACATCCATCCGATCCAACACACTTAACCACCTCCTCTCCTCCCTTGCCTATAAATACCCCCATTCTCACATCAATTGCCTTGAGGTGACAACTCCCACTCGACCAGCACGCTTTTGGGCTATTTTCTCTCGATTTCTCGCGATTCTTGTAAGTTTACAACTCAAATCTTGTACTTCTATGATCTACACGCATTTCTTCATCATTTTTCTCTTTTGAATCTTAATTTTTAACCATGAAATCAATGGATTTGAGGAGTTCAAGGGTGATGTCATCATGAAGTTCTTATGAACTTCAAGAGTTGGCCTCATTCCACCAAGACCCACTCAGATCTGAAGGATTTCCACATGAATAAACAACATTTTCGCATAGATCTACACTTATTCATGGATAAAAGGATTGAAGGATGGCTTTCTAACCTTCTTTTAACTCTTTTACATTCAATGCACTCAAAACCGATAGAATCGGAGCTTGTTCTGATCTTCTACTCGTTCTTAGTGAAGCGTTGGTTCAAGATCTAAGTTCTATCAAAGAGACTACTGATTTCAGGTTAAACATGAGCAACCGTCTCAAATAGGGGACTGATCGGACTAGGGTGATTCCTGCCCGATCGGGTCACCTGGGTGTTGATAAGGTTTTATTGTTTGACACGTTGTCACACCGTCTCGAGAAAACCGCAAAACCTTCAAAAATAATCAAGTGCCAAAGACGATCAGATCGTTGGGACGGATTGCCGTCCGATCGGACTGCCATCCGTTTAGACAGCCACCCGTTCGGACAGCCATCTGATCGGACAACCATCCGATCGGATTACACTTAGTTCCACACTCAAACACACCTTCACCAAGCCAGGTGACAATCCGAATGACTGGCCATCCGATGGATGACCATCCGAACGGGTTGCCACCCGAACGACTGGCCATCCGATCGGATTGCCATCCGATCGGATTACCATTCGACACTTAGTTCACTCGCCACCTTTTAACGCACTGTTCGACGCTTATGCTATCAATCTGTAATCAGGTTAATCTCAGACGCGCTCCCTTCAATCCAACCAAGTTATGTTTGCTTGTCAAACACCGACTGTGAGTATACTCGAACCCCTTTTTATCGCATTTTGGGTGTAACATACGTTCCTATTAAATCGAATTTATCAAAACGAATTATTCAATCAAACTGTTTATCACTTGCGAATAACTGTTATGCATATTTACACGTGATGCTAGTTACATATGTGTTACGACTTATACTCGTGAGGTCCCGCCTTAACTAGTATAGTACTATAGCACCCGACGGGGTCTAGTTAGGATGAATAGCAATCGCAATCGCAGCTCGAGTGACTTAGGTGGTAGTATCGGTCTTATATGCATATATGTTGAGGTATTTCGTTTATGTATTTGGTAATTCGCAACACTTTTTGTCTATTTACGCTACACTATCAAAACTTGTATACTCGCCAATACTTTTGTATTGCTGTTGTTTTAACGTATGTTGCAGGTTTAGTCACAGTCTACATCAAATCAAGCTAGGAAGTCTAGAAACTCTCATAAAATCTAGGTTGTCGGATTTGTATTGTTCGAGAGGAGAAGAAATCTGTGATAACCTATGTGATTATACTGATTGTTAGTATGGGATAACAAATTTAATAAATACTGTCGCAATATAGTTGTTATGGATTCTCTTGAGCAATCTGATCCGCCTAGTGCCGCGCCCCGATGATTCCGCCATCGGTTAGGGTGTGAAACAATTGGCGCGAAGCATAAGCGATAACCTTCTGTAGCTGTATCAGCACACAGCCTAATCCCTGACGGGAGGCGTCACAATATACCACGAAGTCGTCGGTGCCTTCGGGTAGGGATAAAATAGGTGCATTGCAAAGCTTGTTCTTTAGCAGCTGAAAAGTTTTCTCTTGTTTATCTTCCCACTCATACTTCTTGTCCTTTTGAGTAAGGGAGGTCAGCGGCTAAGTGATTTTAGAAAAATCCTTAATGAATCGTCGATAATACCCTGCTAAACCTAAAAACTGTCGGATCTCGGTCGGCGTCTTTGGAGTTTCCCAATTCTTAATCACCTCGATCTTGGTGGGATCCACATGAATTCCATATTCGTTTACCACGTGACCAAGGAATTGTACCTCACGCAACTAGAACTCGCACTTCGAGAACTTAGCATACAGTTTCTCCTTCTTGAGCAGCTCTAAAATGGCTCTAAGGTGTTGCTCATGCTCTTCTTTCGACCGTGAATAGATCAAAATATCGCCGATAAACAGAATCACGAATTTATCGAGATATGGCTTGCAAACTCGGTTCATCAAGTCCATAAATACTGCTGGTGCATTTGTCAAACCAAATGGCATCACTAGAAACTCGTAATGTCCATAACGAGTTCTAAAGGCAGTCTTCGGTATACTCTCTTCTTGAATCCGCAGCTGGTGATAACCTGATCGAAGAGCGATCTTGGAGTAGTAACTTGAACCCCGAAGTTGATCGAAGAGATCATCAATCCTCGGCAAAGGATACCGATTCTTGATGGTTAACTTGTTCAGCTCTCGGTACTCAATGCACATGCGAAAACTACTGTCCTTCTTTTTGACAAATAGAACTGGAGCTCCCCAAGGCGAGAAGCTTGGTCTAATGAATCCCTTGTCCAAAAGCTCCCGAAGCTGCGTCGACAACTCTTGCATCTCTGAAGGCGCAAGTCGATAAGGTGCCTTGGCTACAGACGCGGTGCCTGGAAACAAGTCAATATGGAATTCGACTTGTCGTTGCGGCGGTAATCCTGGCAAGTCTTCGGGGAAGACTTCAGGATATTCCCTTACCACCGGGATATCTTCCAGCTTCGGCTCTTCGGCTTCTTTATCAACAACGTGAGCTAAGAAGGCAACACATCCTTTCCGCATAAACTTTCGAGCCTTCAAACAACTGACAATCCTTAGAGGCGTATCATGCTTTTCTCCATGCACTACGATCGTTTCTCCATTCGTCATCGGGATACGGATAATCTTTTCATGACATACGATCTCAGCTCGGTTACTTGACAACCAATCCATTCCAACTACCACGTCAAAGCTTCCCAACTCAACTGGTAGAAGATCGAGCATAAACTCACGCTCTCCAAGCTCCATCACACAACCTTTAATCACTTCACTAGCTTCTACTAGCTTTCCATTAGCTAATTCTATCGAATATGGGATATCTAACTTACTGGCAACTAACCCAAGTATATCCTTAAATTCTAGGGACACGAAGCTATAATCGGCACCAATATCAAATAACACAGATGTAAAGTGTTGGTTGATAGGGAACGTACTAGTGACTACGTTCGGATCTTGACGAGCTTCCCTAGCTTCAATGTTGAAAACTCTCCCCTGGGCTTGGTTGTTCTTCGGGCAATCCCGCTTGAAGTGCCCTACATCACCACAGCCAAAGCAACCTTGGGCGCGACCATTTCCGTTTCCATTTCCGCCCTGGTTGTTGTTTGCTCCATGATTTCCGTTACTAGCTTGATTTCCAGAACCACCACAATTTCCATTACTTCCCTGGTTATTCCTATTCCCATTACCGTTTCCACCACGGTTTCCATTGCCATCCCCATTACCTCTCTGACTACCATTCCCGTGACTAGTACCAGCCCAGCGCGTCTCATTCGAATGACCATTCTTTCCACAGTTTTCACATTTCCTGAACCTACACTGGCCGGCATGATGGTGGCATACGTCACATTTGGGCAGTGGTCCTATGTATCCCTTCCCCTTGTTCTCAGAACCTGTAGGACCAGTCCTAACCTCGGCTGGTGGGTTCGCATCTCTTTTCTTGTTACCACTGCTGTTGTTTCCTTGGGTACCCATCTTGAAATTCGAGAACTTCCTCTTGTTCTCTCCTGACGACTCGACATGAGTCTCCTTCTTCTTTCCCTCAGAAATTGAAAACTTGTTCAATCTGATTGCTCTTCAGTCAATGCCACGCTCAAATCAATGGCCTCAGTGATCGTTGGAGGCTTCGAAGTAGTCACCATGCTCATTATTTGGGGTGCCAATCCCCAAATGAAACGTTCAACTCGCTTGAATTCTGGCTCTACCATGTAGGGGACAACACGAGACAGGTCATGGAATCTCTGTACATACTCAGCAATATTAGGTCCATCCATTTTCAGATTCCAGAACTCGGTTTCCAACTTCTGAATCTCAGCCCTCGAACAGTACTTCTTGTGCATCAGCTCTTTCATTTCATCCCAAGTCATACCATACGCTGCAGCCTCACCTAGAGTCTGAACCTGGAGGTTCCACCACGATAGAGCTCCATCAAGAAACAATCCAGAAATGTAAGTGACTTGGTGCTCTGGCGCACACTTGCTCATTCGCAGCACCTCTGTGTTCTCAGCCCATCTTACAAAAGCTACAGCACCTCTAGTGTCGTCACAGTTCAGACGCTTGCAGTCAAGTAACTACTTGTAAGTACAGCCTGTACAAGCAACATCATTCACAGAAAGCATTAGCAAACGCACATGGAATGTCCAAACGTATCGTAATGTGTCTTAAGTGACTTAAACATTACCATGAGGTGGGTTATTTCCTGAGGTACCTCCGCTGTGTTCAGAGCGTAAGGCCTCATGTTGTGCGATTGCTTGTGAAATCCGTTCATGCAGTTCTGCCTCTGTTGTGGGCAACTGAGTGTTCCTTCGAGGAGGCATCTTCTAAAAGAAGATTGTATAGGCCAGGTCGTATTCATATGATATATATATAGTATGTATATGTAATAGCATTTATTATAACAAGCAAGTATATAGTATCACAATTACTGCACAAACATGACATTCAACAACGTATTTAATGAGAACATGACGATTGAGCTTTCATTAATCATCGACCACAAGTATTGTTACATGTTTTACAAAAGTATCGTATCAAAAAGGATCACAGGGTCACACTACCCTTTTCTTGCAAATCTATCGGTCTACAAAAGTCATATAGTCAAAAGGTGATCTCCAAAAGGCTTCACTAGCTCAGCTCAATAGTGGTGCTCTCATCAAAAGCAAGCTACCTACATAAAACCAAAAACCGGCTATGCTGATGGTGGTGGAGGAGGAGGTAGAGGAACAAAAAGCAAGCTGCGCACATGCACAAGCTCCTCCTCAAGATCATAAACATGACGCAACTGATAACTGATCTGCTGCTCAACGGTAAGAAATCGAGTATCAAACTCGGGAAATGGAGTAAGCGGTGCAGAAGGATGTGAAAATGGGGACGCTGATGAACGAGGGGGAACAAAAGCAGGCTGACACGGACATGGCAAAGGACGCGGTGTCATCTCAAGCTCCAAAATCCTACGGCTCATGATCTCGTACTAGAGCTGCAATGATAGAAGTAACTCATCCCGTGTATAACCAGTAAAGTGCGAGGGATGGTAGGGATCAGAAATCGGCATGGTGTACGGTGGGAACCATCTGAGTAGCTGATCAAGTGTGAAGAAGTAAAGTGGGCAAAATGTGCAGACTGAGGTATATGGGGAAAAGCTGCTGAAACATGAGGGTAATGGCTAGGCTGCTGGCTAGAAGTGCCTTCCCCCGGATGGGGTGCGGGTATATCCTGCAAGAAAACAATAGGGAGGTCAACACGGTGAACATCAGACTCCACTGGATGAAAAGGAGTAACATCAGCGGGTGCAGGTGCTAGTGGAGCAGTGACTGGCTCAATAACAGGAGGGTCAGCGGTTGCAGGAACTGGATCAGATATGAGAGGTACAATGTCAGGTAAGCCAAATGGAATAGGGTCATGATCAGGCAAGGGCTCAGGAGCAGATATCGGCTCAGGATCAGCAGGTGCAGCATCGGGCTGATCAATAGGAACAAAGTCTACCTCAAGATCAAGCTCAAAGTCGTGTGGAGGGGATGGTGCAGCTGACATGGCTATATCATCATCAGAATCAATGGCATAACGTCACAATCCAACTGCCTGTAAGGCGGAAGATGTCACAGACTCAAAGGAATCTGAGACAGAGTGTAAACTAGAATCAGAAGAAATCTCAATAACAGGGATCCCAAGAAGTGGAATATCAACAACGTCCTCATCGAGCTCTCCATCGCTATGGGCATCATCGGGAGGGCCATCAACAAACAGATCAAAATCATCATTAAAAAATCATCAAATGGCCAATCCTCAGGTGGGATGACCATGAGAGGAACGGGAGCGAGGTACCCACGGCCGGTTTCCAATTTTTCACCAAATTCATGTTACCTCCCACTTGAATCCCAAGGTACTTGAATAGGAAGGTACCCACTTTGCAGTGAAACACGTTGGCCAAAGCCCCCACTTCATCGGGCCCTACACCTACACCATAAAGCTTACTCTTGGGGAGATTTACTTTTAGGCCCGACGCTATGTAAAAACATCTTAGGATCCTCCTCAAATTAGCCAGGGACAACTTGCCGAGAATGACGTCATCGGGGTAAAGCAAATGAGTCAATGTTGGCCCATTTACCCCACATGTTATGCCTTAGAAAAGCTCCTCCGAAGATGCTGGCTTAATGATGTCGGATAACGCTTCCATGGCAATGACAAAAAGAAATGGAGATAAGCGGTCGCTGACACACCCTGACTTTTGCAGAAGCGTGATTATGTGTGACTTGCTTAATATCATTGCATTTAATTATAACAACAACTATATGATAAAACTAACGATAATCATCCTTTAAATAAGTTTAAAAACGCAACAACAACATTGTTTTAAAACATAGAATTCAAATTCGAGTACAAACCATGCAACTTGTTTTTAGAGTTCACAAGGACTCGACAAAAGACTTTAAATAAAACCCGGTTTTGAAAGACGTATCTCGTCCAGGATAAGAAACACTAACCAAACCCTAAGACCATGGATGACATCTTTTATTCTCAAACAACACCTGGAACTTCCGAACGCCCGCCAGATCCACATTTAATTCCCTGAAATACATGTAGTTTGAAAACATCAACAAAAGTTGAGCGAGTTCGTGTGTTTGTTTATGTGTATGAATAAACCTTTGTAATCATTAAAAGAAATTATGTAAGTTTGTAAATCCCAGTATGAAAGCAACAAGGAAAAACAGATCATTAATGGTTTGCAAGGCCATTAATATGTGTGGCATGATGCAGGAAGACTCAAACCTAGCAGACTTTCCACCGGGCTTCCGGCTGTAAGACATAGTCAACCCATGGGCCAAACCCTGGTCCAACATGGGCGGGGCTCGCTACACCCAAATAGATCTATCACTCATGTCCCTCGGTCCTACAACGAGGATTGATGGTCTTAAGCATCATACCTACCACTCACATGATCTAGCAGTGCCCTTCCTTAGCTAACCATACCAAATAATAACGTTTGTAAACAGTTGTAACATGTACTTCACCCCCGAAGTTATAAAATTGAAAACAGTTAAAAGAAAAGGGGGTCACGAACTCACAGTCTTGCGTCTTCGTATCACAGTAACTCAAGCTTCTTCCGGTGTACACGACTACCTACAACGTACTATGATCTATTAGACGAGCGGGTCGTGCCTCGACTTGGAATTAATTAGTGTCGTTGAGTTACATTTCTTCATGTCTTCGATATTATTCCAAGTTATAATTATTTGTTAACATAATAAATACTTTAACTTCATTATATTTATTAAATTTTGGAATAGTTGTTAAAATAATTTATTTTAACTTGATATTCTTCAAGTATTTATACATGTATTTCCTTCCCAAGTATGGGTGTATTCATATTCTTGTATTTGTATATTTTTGCCATGTATTGGGGTCGTATTCCGGTGTGTATTTATACGTATGAGAATACATATTTTTATTGTATTCATTAAGTATTCTTATACTTAATTTCGTATTAATTTTTCTGGAATATTATCTTTAATAAAAGTTCACCAATATATATTTCTAAAATAAATACTTTAAGATATACTACTTAGAAAAATTATTTATAATTTTTCCCTTGGGCAAAAATATTTGTATTTTCATATAAGTTCCAAAAATAATATATTTTCAAGTCTAACTTGGAAAATATATATATATACTTATTTTTCTCCAAAATGATATATTCCATATTTATTTGAGAAAATATATCTTTCACCCCAAAAATATTGTAATTCATATTTGTTTAAGAAATATATATTTTCTCCCAAAAATAATACATTTCCTAATGATTCCAAGAAAAATATATATTTTTTTATTCACCCAAAAGTAATATATTTTCTTCTTGTCAAAAATATGATATAACTTTGTAATAATTGTAAAAATCATATTTTTATTCACTTGGTGCCCAAAATGTTATTTACCAAAATATACACATGAATATTATTTCCAGAGTATTTTGTAAGTTACATTCTTTTGTTCGGTTTCACCAATACTTTGTGTATAACTTGTATATTCATATTCTTGGGATTTTGGTAATATTTTGGATTGTAATTTTTGGTATTTTAGTGAGTTATATTATTTCAAGTTCTAAAATAATATAACTAATACACATAATATACAAATAATCACATACATGGTGCCTTCAAAATATATATTTCCTAAATACATATTTAGTCACTTTTATTTGTAAAAACCAACCTCCAATATTTATAATTTTTGTAACAAAAATTGTAGCAAAGTTTATGTAAAGATTTATGGTTTGAAATACACTTGTAAATATTTGTTTAGAAATATTTTTCTAAGTGTAAAATTTTTAGAAATTTTTTTTCATAGTTTCCCCTAAAAATGGAGGTTTCCATACCTTGAAGGTATATCATTTTCTTTTGTAAAATCAACACCATCAACCAATAATCAACAACCAACAATCTTTACTTACCAATTTTGCCAAAAACAAGCATAATCTACTACTTCATGAACTTGAAATTTCACAAAAAATTGTAGTAACTTACTAGTGTTCTTAGTAAGCCTTGTTACCCTTTAAAGTGTGATTGATTCTTTAAAAACTTCATTTTTAAAGAAAATGGATCTTCACAACTTATAATCATATTTTTCAAAAATGTTTCTTCTTTGATTTTTCTTGTTAAACAAGTGTTTCTACACTTGTTTAACCTTTAAAAAAATGGGGTTTACTTTTGTAAGAACCAAGATTAAGTAAAACTTATATTTTTAACTTGGTTTCTTAAGAAATCTCTCTTGAAATCTTAGATTTACATGATTAACAACTCATTTTAATCATCATCTTACAAGAAATCAATGTATTCTTTCCAAGTTCATGCTTCTCATGAGGATGATCCATTAACTTATACCATGTTCATCCTCTCATCTTGCTAGATTATGTTTTTAATCATGATCTAGCAAGATCATATGATGATCAACATCATTTTCTCAAGAAACCAATGATCAACAACTATAACAACACATAAACATTAAGATTTCTTATGTATTCAAGCTTATGTTCATGTTTCAAGTTCAAGTTTCTTAGTGTTCTTCAAGATTATCATTATGTAACATCTTTTAACCACTTGAAATAGATGTAAAATAGAAAGATCAAGGTTCTTACCACTAGCTCAAGGCTAGGGATGATCAAGTGAAGATAAGAGATGGATAAAAGCAAATAAAGAAGGTCCTTGAACTTCAGAAAGCTCCTAGCTTCTTTATGTAACCTCTAACACCTTTGTATATGCTTGAAATGTATGTAGGATGGATGAATGATGGTGATGATGGTGGTGGTGAGTTCGGCCGAGAGCACAAGAGGGAGAAGGAGAGGGTGTGTGTGTTTTAGAAATGAAGTTATGAACTCACAAGACTTACTTATAATCCATGTCTTGGGTTTTTCCATTGGTTTTCATGTTTAAGAAAGTAGAAACATAATCTACTAAAATATTAAAACAAATCAAGTAGTAGGCCCCTTGTTGGGCCGTCCCATAGGTGGGGGGGGTAGTAGGCTTAGGTTATACCTAATTTAGTTACTTAGGTTAAAATCCAAGTATTTAGTTAGATGCTTTAGTTACTAGGTATTTATGTGGTGTTATGATGTTCGGGAACCATAACTAGCTTGGTAATGTTAAAACAGTGCTTCTAGTGAAAATTTGGTGTTTCGGGTAGTGTCCGGTTGGTTCTGGTTCGTTAAGGTGCTAAACTTTGCAGTTTATTATGCTTTATGTTACCTTTTGTGACACTTTTGATTTCCGACACTTAGGAAAGCATTTAAGACCATTTAATCATATTTCTGCATGATATTAGATTGTTTAAATGCTGAAAATTGTTGATTTTTGCTGAATTCAGCACTTTATGTGAGTTTTAGGCACTTTCCGACACCTAAACTATCACTAGAAAGACAGTTTTGTGATCCTCACTTTCCTACACACTATACTAGTGTAATGCTTGGTTTCTG
Source organism: Helianthus annuus (assembly GCF_002127325.2). Taxonomy (NCBI): domain Eukaryota; kingdom Viridiplantae; phylum Streptophyta; class Magnoliopsida; order Asterales; family Asteraceae; genus Helianthus; species Helianthus annuus. Next base: position 116,713,570 of record NC_035445.2, on the reverse strand, counting down.
GCTCATTCTATGTCTCAACACACTATCTGTCTATGTACTGAACTCTGTTAGCATTTTCCTGATTTGTCTGAATACTGTGCTAACTGTGTTTCGTGCATCATTTGAGTCAAATAAAGTTCTCATGCATTAATGTTATATCACTTGCAATATATGATTCACATGTATGTATATGGCAATAATCAGAAAGCAGTTCAAGTCATTAATTGTAATTCAGCACATTCATTAAGCACTAATCATGGTTTAATAGTTGTACGGATACTTGGAATTTTGACAGTTGTCACAGTCGCCTTGTCGAAGCCCACATGTACAGTCGAACTCCAAGGTTGGAGATCCATTGACTAAAACGGAAGCTCGAGAATATGTTAACATGGCTATGATCCAAGTTCGCCATTTTGCCGGGCAGTTCATTTGTGACATACTAGATTGGAGGAAACTCCAATTCAACGAGTCATAGGCCTTATGGATGTCTACTTTAAAGAAAATACCCGATTTTTTCACCGACTTCATCCAAGCTAGTAGTCCATTTAGCATCAAAGGACCATCCGTGATATTTCTACCCCTTAAAAAGCGGTTTGCTGCTCTGAAATCAACTTCTCAATCACCCCTTTGAGGCGATTAACCAAAACCTTTGAAATGACTTTATTCACACATCCGATCAAACTAATGGGCCGGAAACCGAAGTCCTTAACAGGTCCTTTACTTTGGGGATAAGGGCAATGAATGACGATGTACAACTTTTACTAAGAGTCCCATTAATAAAGAACTCATCAAATAACTTCAAAAAATCCCCTTGTAAACCTTCCCAGCATCGATTGATGAATTTAAAATTAAAGCCATCCGGGCCGGGGGTGATCCCCGTCGCATTCCCAAATTGCACATTTAATTTGCTACAACGAGAACGAAACTACTAGGGCCTCCGCTTCAGCCACCGACAAAATCTTCAAGTAAGGACAATTTATGCATGGGCGATGGGGCATAGGCTCCGAGAACAAGTTAGAATAAAACTCAAAAAAATTGTTATTTTACTATAACCGGATTCGTTACCCACTCCCCATACACGATTATCCCATTGATTTTGTTTGAGCTAATGTTGGCTTTGGCGACCAAGTGAAAGAAGTGATAATTCTCATCCCCCTCTAGAGCCCACCTGGCTCTAGATTTCTGTCTGATATCAAGCTTTTTAAGACGGTCCATCTCCCACATAAATTGCTTACACTCGACTCGAAGTTCTAATTCCGCCAAAAGTTCCAGATCCCTCATCTTCTTTCTTTTAACAAGACACTGTTCCTCGCGATTGCCTTTATCCACCTGCAGCCTGTGACAACTCGAGTTTCTGACTTTCACTCTCACATTTATTGCACGTTGACTTTGACTGTTTAGTTGTTTGACTTGGTTGACTGTAACCATACATGATATGTTTTAATGAAACGCGTTATGATTATGCATATATGTGATTTATTTTGTTGTAAAATATAACATGGATTATTATAAAACACTTAAACTGATTCATCATCAAACAACTCGACGAAACATAGTTGTGATTCGCCATGAACATACTCGACGAAACAAAGCCTGTTTCGCCAACCCGAACTCGACGAAACATATGTGTTTCGCCGAGCCCAGATTCGCCAAAGCCTAGTTAGGCCCAACATTATATCAGTTAAGTAGAATACGTGTGCTAATGATCAGTTATCGAAACCCTAAACTCCTAGTTAGTAGGCGACGGCAAACATCATCGTCATCACCGATTCCTCCCGACTTTTTACTTCGGTCAACATCCATCTAGGTTAGTGTTACCTTTTATTGCTTTTCCTTATTCTTGGTTGTCATCATTCAAATCATATCAGTTGCATCGTGTTCTTTTAGAAAACCCATATCATTAAATGGGTGTGGTCCAATCAGTGTATAGCAAACCTTATAAGGTCCAATCCTATTATGGCATATAATAATTGTTGACATCATCATGAAGGACCTTGGGAATTTAAAAACATATAGATGAATGTCGGTTATCTTGCTTCAATATTGTCCAATAACCTTTGAGGGAATGAAGAGTGGGTCGGCCATAATTGTTTTAGTCTATTAAAAATTGATGGTGGGTAACATGGGGGCTAGGAGGTGGCGGCTTAGTAGATCTAGGGGTGCAGGTTACAAGGTAATAAACAAAGTCACTAAATTGGTCATGGGGGTTCGATGTAATCATTGTGCCAGATGTTGTATATTGTTTTGTATGATAAAATAACTAATCATAAACTTATTGATTGGTGGTGATGGACGGTCACATGAAGACCATTGGCTGGTTGCATCGGCTGAATGGTGATTCAATGTCAACCACGAATTTTGTTAAAGAAAAAGATCTGCACTATTGTTTTGTGTTGTTGACGTAACTGACTTGTCCACGGAACAGAACTTATGACGAAACAGGATTGAGTTTCGCCAAGGGTTATTGACGAAACAGGGTGTTGTTTCGTCAAGGGGTCAAACGACGAAACAGATAGTGTTTCGCCAAATCATGTTTCGCCAACATGTGATTCGCCAATTTGGATAATCTGCACATTTAAACTTAATTTAATACTGTTGGAATTAACTGGGTTATTTAACTGCTGTTAAGGGGTGTGCGTGACTTATGTGATAACGGATACATGCTAGTACTTCTGTGATTATGCCTATACGTGAACAACTTGGATATAAACTGATTATGCATACGTGCGTATTTAGGACGTGATTGATTAACTGTGAGCACTTACTTAAGCATACAGAGCAAACCAAGGTGAGTTCACACCCTTACTAAGGCATGGGATTCCCAAGGGCTTGGGAATGGGATTGAAGGAATAAGATTGAATAGATTTGTACTGACACTAATACTAGACTACCATACCACTGTCCTCGGTTGTGCAGGACACATACGTATGCAATTCACTGTCCTCGGTTGTGCAGGACACGTACTTACAATCTACGTAGACTTATACTTACTCCTATCCTCGGTTGTGAAGGATACGCACGTAAAACCTACGTGTATTCATACTTACTACTATCCTCGGTTGTGAAGGATACACACGTAAAACCTACGTGTACTTATACTCACTACTATCCTCGGTTGTGAAGGATACTTATGGTTACGAGTAGTCTAGTGGTTATACAATATGGGAAGCCCCCACCAATAGAACGTACTACTGCCCAGTAGAGCCACCTGTTACAAACGAACTTACTATTACGCATTTACTTTCTGTGAACTCGCTCAACAAGTTGTTGATCCTCTGTTACATGCCTTGCAGGTCGTTAGGTATATGGAGCTTGCACAGGGAGGAGCAGGTCGTTGTGGGCTTGGATCGTGATTGTTTCTTTAAACATTTATGACATTACATTATTAACTATGTTGGGTTTACTTACATGCTTCCGCTACTTAAACAAATGTTTGGTTTTGAATATCAATCATGTCTTGTTGAATTATATTATCTACTTTTATTATTAAATGCTATGTTCGATATGATTGATGGCTTGATCCTGGTCATGTCACGCCTCCAAGCGGTGGTACTCCGCGTGTGGGATTTTGGGGGTGTGACAGATTGGTATCAGAGCCATTGGTTATAGAGAACTTGGTTTTAATATGGGAAAACGTTTTTTTTTATTAAAACCAGACTATAACCAGAACAGTGCTCTCAACGATCCACAACGACGCTTCGCTCCACGTGCAAGACTCGACATACTAGGTAATAAGGTTTCTGTTTATTGCCTACATGCTAGAATTGTATAGAACTTTGCTCGTAGTATGCTTACATTACTTTGCTCACTACTTGTTATTGCTTAAGAACACCGATGTGCTTACACTCTTCTGTCATCGCACTATTTGCGAACCTCTCTCACCTATGTTGCTTTTGATGTGAAGATCAATGGCCGGACGTATTATCATGACTCAAGCCCAGCTAGAGGCTCTTGTTCAAGCTCAAGTTGCTGCAGCACTTGCAGCTGCTCAAGCCGGTAGTATACCCTGCAGTATAGACACACACTAGGATCTTTAGATCCTACATTAATTCTCGTATTTAACTTGGTCCTATTCGTACACAATAGGTCAACACGCGCAGCAACCTGTCTGCACTTTCAAGAACTTCATGGACTGTCGTCCAAGTACTTTCAGTGGCACCGAGGGGGCAGTGGGACTCCTCCATTGGTTTGAGAAGCTAGAGTCAGTGTTTGAAATGTGCGAATGCCCTGAGGCTCGCAGGGTCAAATACGCCACCGGTACTTTGGAAGGAATTGCGCTAACCTGGTGGAACGCGCAAGTTCAGATTCTCGGGTTGGCAGCTGCTAACGCCACCCCTTGGAATGACTTCAAGGAACTGATTAAACGTGAGTACTGTACTCGGGAAGACATCCACAAGCTGGAGGATGAGTTTTATCATTTGAAGATGACGGGGTCAGAAATCGAGGCTTATACCAAGAGGTCAAACGAGTTGGCTGTGCTGTGTCCAACCATGGTGGACCCTCCGTACAAGCGTATTGAGTTGTATCTCAAGGGTTTGGCGCCCGAAATCCAGAGCCACGTAACATCGGCTAATCTCGACAACATTCAGGCTATTCAGCGCCTCGCTCACCGCATCACAGATCAGGCAGTGGATTAGAACAGACTGCCAAAGCGTATCAGCGCTACTGCTACCGCTACTGCTTCTACTACACTTGCTACTACCAGTGAAAACAAGAGAAAATGGGATGGGGATTCTAGCAAGGGATCAGCTTCAGTGCAGTCACAAGTTCAGCAACGAAAGACGGACAGTTACCAGAGTCCCAGTCAGCACTCCTCAGGCAACCACAGACAGGGAGGATATCGAGGAAACCTCCCGAAGTGTAACACCTGCAACAAACACCACAGTGGCCAGTGTAATAAGGGTCGCTGTCAAAGATGCCTCAAGATGGGTCATGAGGCCAAAGATTGTAGAAGCCCTCGGCCTGCGAACCAGAATCAGCAGCAGCCCCAAGCACAGCAGAATCAGCAGCAGGGCAACAAAGGGTGTTTTCATTGCGGTGCAGAGGGTCACTTCAAAAGGCACTACCCTCAGCTGAACAGGAACCAGAACAACAACAACCATAACAACAATCAGGGAAATGGCAACAACAACAACAACAACAACGGGGGAAACAACAACAACAATGGCAACGAAGCTCGGGGTCGTGCTTTTGTGCTAGGTCGGGGTGACGCAGTGAATGATCCCAATGTGGTTATGGGTAAGTTTCTTCTCGACGATATTTATGTTACTGTCTTATTTGATTCGGGTGCTGATACAAGCTATATGTCTTTGAAAATGAGTAAATTGTTAAAACGTACACCAACACCCCTACACACCAAACATGTAGTAGAACTAGCTAACGGTAAAAGTGTAGAAGCCGCACATGTAATCAAGGGTTGTAGCATTGTTTTAGCTGGTCAGACCTTCACGATTGATCTTATACCCATAGTTTTGGGTAGCTTCGACGTTGTCATCGGTATGGATTGGTTGTCCCAGCATCACACAGAGATTTTATGCAAGGAAAAGATCATCCGTATTCCTCGCTCTAGTCAGGAACCTCTCGAAGTTTAAGGCGACAAGAGTGGTGCTGTGGTTGGCATCATCTCCTTCTTAAAGGCGCAGAAATGTTTACGAAAGGGGCACACTGCCATCTTGGCACTCGTTACTGACGCATCAGCAAAGGAAAAGAAGCTGGAGGATATTCCAGTTGTACGTGACTTTCCTCAGGTGTTTCCTGAAGATTTACCCGGTTTACCGCCTCATCGCCAAGTCGAGTTCCAGATTGAGTTAGCTCCTGGAGCAGCACCTATAGCCCGCGCACCGTATCGTTTAGCTCCAACCGAACTGGAAGAGTTGTCAAAGCAGTTACAAGAGCTCTTGGAAAAGGGCTTTATTCGTCCAAGCTCTTCGCCCTAGGGAGCTCTAGTACTTTTTGTGAAAAAGAAGGATGGCACTTTCAGGATGTGCATCGACTACCGTGAACTGAACAAGGTGACGGTGAAGAACCGTTATCCTCTCCCGCGTATAGACGACTTATTCGACCAGTTGCAAGGGTCGAGTTACTACTCCAAGATAGACTTGAGGTCAGGGTATCATCAACTGAGAGTCCGGGATGAGGACGTCTCCAAAACCGCATTCAGAACTCGTTACGGTCACTACGAGTTTCTTGTCATGCCATTTGGGTTAACGAATGCGCCTGCCGTATTTATGGATCTGATGAACAGGGTGTGCAAGCCGTACTTAGACAAGTTTGTGATTGTCTTCATCGACGACATTCTGATTTACTCCAAGAGTCAGGAGGAGCACGAACACCACCTACGATTGATCTTGGAACTTCTTCGAAAGGAACAATTGTACGCCAAGTTTTCCAAATGCGACTTCTGGCTTCGTGAAGTCCACTTCTTAGGCCATGTGGTGAACAGGGATGGGATTCATGTCGATCCATCCAAGGTAGATTCGATCAGGAACTGGCCTGCACCGCGTACACCAACGGAAATACGCCAATTCTTGGGTTTGGCGGGTTACTACAGACGATTCATAAAAGACTTTTCCAAGATCGCACAGCCGCTTACGCTACTGACACAGAAGGGTGTCACCTATCGCTGGGGAGAGCCCCAGGAGACCGCTTTTCAGTACCTAAAGGATAGGCTTTGCAGCGCACCTATTCTCTCACTGCCAGAGGGCACGGATGATTTTGTGGTTTATTGTGACGCATCGATACAGGGGCTTGGTTGTGTATTGATGCAACGGGATAAAGTTATTGCCTACGCTTCACGGCAACTTAAGATTCATGAACGGAACTACACGACGCACGATTTAGAGCTGGGAGCTGTTGTTTTCGCGCTTAAGATATGGCGACACTACCTGTACGGTACCAGGTGCACGATTTACACCGATCACAGGAGTCTCGAGCATATCCTTAAGCAAAAGGATTTGAACATGCGTCAACGAAGATGGGTTGAACTTCTGAACGATTACGAATGCGCCATCAAGTATCATCCAGGCAAAGCCAATGTGGTGGCTGACGCTCTCAGTCGGAAAGACACTTTACCTAGACGCGTACGAGCTTTGCAGCTCACTATTCAGTCCAGTCTTCCTGCACAGATACGAACTGCTCAGATAGAAGCATTAAAACCCGAAAACGTCAAGGCTGAAGCCTTACGCGGCTCAAGGCAACGAATGGAACAAAAGGAAGACGGCGCTTACTATGTAACGGGGCATATTTGGGTCCCACTTTTTGGCGGTTTACGAGAGCTGGTAATGGACGAAGCTCACAAGTCTCGCTACTCGGTACATCCAGGATCGGATAAAATGTACCACGACATCAGAACAACATATTGGTGGCCTAGTATGAAGGCCCACATCGCTACTTACGTTAGCAAGTGTTTGACTTGTGCAAAGGTCAAGGTGGAGTATCAGAAACCAGCGGGTCTACTTCAGCAACCTAAGATACCGCAATGGAAATGGGAAGAAATTTCCATGGATTTCGTTACAGGCTTACCTAGATCCCAGCGGGGGAATGATACCATATGGGTGATCGTGGATCGACTCACCAAGTCTGCGCACTTCCTGGCTATTAAGGAAACGGATAAGTTCTCCACTCTTGCAGACATCTATCTTAAAGAAGTTGTTTCAAGGCACGGGGTTCCCACCTCCATCATCTCGGATAGGGATGCACGATTCACGTCAGAGCTATGGCAAGCGATGCACAAAGCGTTTGGCTCTCGTTTAGACATGAGCACAACATATCACCCTCAGACGGATGGGCAGTCTGAGCGCACGATTCAAACTCTAGAAGACATGCTTCGAGCGTGTGTCATCGATTTCTGCAACGGCTGGGAAAAGCACCTCCCTTTGGTGGAGTTCTCGTACAATAATAGTTATCACACCAGCATTCAAGCCGCTCCATTCGAGGCATTGTACGGACGTAAATGTCGGTCACCTCTCTGTTGGGCAGAGGTGGGGGATAGTCAGATTACAGGTCCAGAGATTGTAGTGGACGCCACAGAAAAGATTGCACAGATACGACAACGCATGGCGGCAGCACGCGACCGTCAGAAAGCCTACGCGGATAAGCGTAAGAGGCCATTGGAATTTCAGGTCGGGGATCGGGTTTTACTTAAAGTCTCACCCTGGAAGGGTGTGGTTCGATTTGGTAAACGAGGCAAACTCAATCCACGGTATGTTGGACCGTTCGAAATCACTGAAAGAATAGGCCCAGTAGCCTACAGACTGAACCTACCAGCTGAACTCGATGCAGTTCACAATGTATTTCACGTGTCGAATCTGAAGAAGTGCCTGTCAGATGAGACCCTCATAGTTCCTTTTAAGGAACTCACTATCGACGAGCGGTTGCAGTTCGTCGAGGAGCCAGTTGAAATCACGGACCGGGATGTTAAGGTCCTCAAACACAAGAGAATCCCTCTTGTTCGAGTTCGTTGGAACTCCCGACGTGGCCCAGAGTACACCTGGGAACGCGAAGACCAAATGAAAGAAAAGTACCCCCAGTTATTCGAAACCAATGCAACCACTACTGAGGCTGAAGCTACTACCACTGAATTTCGGGACGAAATTCCAAATCAACGGGGGGATGATGTGACACCCCAGGAAAACCAGTGAACGATATAACTTACCTAGCTTCCTCAGTGAGTACGTACCAAATTTCGGGACGAAATTTCTTTCAAGTTGGGGATAATGTGACAACTCGAGTTTCTGACTTTCACTCTCACATTTATTGCACGTTGACTTTGACTGTTTAGTTGTTTGACTTGGTTGACTGTAACCATACATGATATGTTTTAATGAAACGCGTTATGATTATGCATATATGTGATTTATTTTGTTGTAAAATATAACATGGATTATTATAAAACACTTAAACTGATTCATCATCAAACAACTCGACGAAACATAGTTGTGATTCGCCATGAACATACTCGACGAAACAAAGCCTGTTTCGCCAACCCGAACTCGACGAAACATATGTGTTTCGCCGAGCCTAGATTCGCCAAAGCCCAGTTAGGCCCAACATTATATCAGTTAAGTAGAATACATGTGCTAATGATCAGTTATCGAAACCCTAAACTCCCAGTTAGTAGGCGACGGCAAACATCATCGTCATCACCGATTCCTCCCGACTTTTTACTTCGGTCAACATCCATCTAGGTTAGTGTTACCTTTTATTGCTTTTCCTTATTCTTGGTTGTCATCATTCAAATCATATCAGTTGCATCGTGTTCTTTTAGAAAACCCATATCATTAAATGGGTGTGGTCCAATCAGTGTATAGCAAACCTTATAAGGTCCAATCCTATTATGGCATATAATAATTGTTGACATCATCATGAAGGACCTTGGGAATTTAAAAACATATAGATGAATGTCGGTTATCTTGCTTCAATATTGTCCAATAACCTTTGAGGGAATGAAGAGTGGGTCGGCCATAATTGTTTTAGTCTATTAAAAATTGATGGTGGGTAACATGGGGGCTAGGAGGTGGCGGCTTAGTAGATCTAGGGGTGCAGGTTACAAGGTAATAAACAAAGTCACTAAATTGGTCATGGGGGTTCGATGTAATCATTGTGCCAGATGTTGTATATTGTTTTGTATGATAAAATAACTAATCATAAACTTATTGATTGGTGGTGATGGATGGTCACATGAAGACCATTGGCTGGTTGCATCGGCCGAATGGTGATTCAATGTCAACCACGAATTTTGTTAAAGAAAAAGATCTGCACTATTGTTTTGTGTTGTTGACGTAACTGACTTGTCCACGGAACAGAACTTATGACGAAACAGGATTGAGTTTCGCCAAGGGTTATTGACGAAACAGGGTGTTGTTTCGTCAAGGGGTCAAACGACGAAACAGATAGTGTTTCGCCAAATCATGTTTCGCCAACATGTGATTCGCCAATTTGGATAATCTGCACATTTAAACTTAATTTAATACTGTTGGAATTAACTGGGTTATTTAACTGCTGTTAAGGGGTGTGCGTGACTTATGTGATAACGGATACATGCTAGTACTTCTGTGATTATGCCTATACGTGAACAACTTGGATATAAACTGATTATGCATACGTGCGTATTTAGGACGTGATTGATTAACTGTGAGCACTTACTTAAGCATACAGAGCAAACCAAGGTGAGTTCACACCCTTACTAAGGCATGGGATTCCCAAGGGCTTGGGAATGGGATTGAAGGAATAAGATTGAATAGATTTGTACTGACACTAATACTAGACTACCATACCACTGTCCTCGGTTGTGCAGGACACATACGTATGCAATTCACTGTCCTCGGTTGTGCAGGACACGTACTTACAATCTACGTAGACTTATACTTACTACTATCCTCGGTTGTGAAGGATACGCACGTAAAACCGACGTGTATTCATACTTACTACTATCCTCGGTTGTGAAGGATACACACGTAAAACCTACGTGTACTTATACTCACTACTATCCTCGGTTGTGAAGGATACTTATGGTTACGAGTAGTCTAGTGGTTATACAATATGGGAAGCCCCCACCAATAGAACGTACTACGGCCCAGTAGAGCCACCTGTTAAAAACGAACTTACTATTACGCATTTACTTTCTGTGAACTCGCTCAACTAGTTGTTGATCCTCTGTTACATGCCTTGCAGGTCGTTAGGTATATGGAGCTTGCATAGGGAGGAGCAGGTCGTTGTGGGCTTGGATCGTGATTGTTTCTTTAAACATTTATGACATTACATTATTAACTATGTTGGGTTTACTTACATGCTTCCGCTACTTAAACAAATGTTTGGTTTTGAATATCAATCATGTCTTGTTAAATTATATTATCTACTTTTATTATTAAATGCTATGTTCGATATGATTGATGGCTTGATCCTGGTCATGTCACGCCTCCAAGCGGTGGTACTCCGCGTGTGGGATTTTGGGGGTGTGACACAGCCACTCTTTAATTCTGTTTTTTGGCCATCTGAATTTGGTGGCCAACTGGAGATCGGCTGGATCGTCAAACATAAACGACTTGCAAATAGACATGACAAACTCCAAAAAAAACCAGGGATCAAACTCCAAAAAAAAAACCGGATTTGATCGAATATTATATTTGAAAAAAAAATTAATTACACTATTATGCTAGCAAAGGTTTGTCTAACTTGGATGTAAGAGTGTACATTTTAATTCATTACCCTATACATTAATTTTCAAATGAAATGAATAGTGATACATCCATGTGTACTATACTATTATATGATTTTGATGAGGGATAAGCTGAGAGAGAGAGAGAGCCACATGATGCCCCATTTTCAACATATACAAATTCAATTGGGGGCAATAGTTGTTTTCACCTATTGGGTTAAATGGGCGGTGGAGGTAATAGTGCCAGGCAGCTGCCCGGCACTCCCCTATTGGTCCAACAAAATTACGATTTTATCCCGCTTTAAAATTATGATTTTGTCATCAGTGTAAAATTATTTTTTTGCCCCCACTTAAAAATAAAATTACGTTTTTTCTCCCATCTAAAAATTTCAATTTTGGCCTGGGTTCAAAATTACGACTTCGCCCCGTTTAAATTTACAGTTTTGCTATTAGTTTTTTTTCCCTTATAATTACGATTTAGCCATCAGTTCAAAGTTATGTTTTTACCCTGTCTTAAAAATAAATTTACGCTTTTGCTTTGAGCAAAAAATTTCAATTTTTTCCCTTGGTTCAAAATTACGATTTTGCTCCGTTTAAATTTACATTTTTCCCATTTGTTTTTTTCCCTCCTAGCCACCTTACGATTTTGCCCTCAAATTAAATTTACATTTTCTCAATCGTTTATATTTGTTTTCCTGGTTAAATTACAATTTTCCCCCAGTGTAAAATTACAGTCATGTCGGCAGCTGCCTGACACCCCCCATTGGTCCATTTAATTTACGATTTTATCCCTGAATAAAAATTATGATTTTGCCCACAGTTCAAAATTACGTTTTCCCATCGTTTTAGTTTTTTTTCGCAAAAGTAGAAAACTTTTTTTTAATTGGTTGACTCGATTTAATTTTTTTCCGTGTCAAGGAGCTGTCTAGCGCTCGCTCATTAGTCCTGAAAAATTGCAGTTTTGCCCTGAGCCGAAAAAAACGGTCTAATCAGCGTTTTAGTTTTTTTACTAACAAAATTATTGTAGTGTTTTTTTAAGTAATTGAGAATTATTCAGCTATCGTCCCGCAACATGAGCGGGGCATCACCTAGTTTATTTGAAACTTAAAGGAGATCATCATCCGAGTTTTAATTATATATGATTATCTTCTCTTTTATCAGATTTGTCATATTTTTATTTAACGATTTTTGTCAGAAAAAAACTAACAGATACGGAAATCATAATACAGTTAAATAATAATAAAATAATTATAAAATATATTTAGCATTATATTATATTATATTATATTATATTATATTATATTATATTATATTATATTATATTATATTATATTATATTATATTATATTATATTATATTATATTATATTATATTATATTATATTATATTATATTATATTATATTATATTATATTATATTATATTATATTATATTATATTATATTATATTATATTATATTATATTATATTATATTATATTATATTATATTATATTATATTATATTATATTATATTATATTATATTATATATATATAAGTTAATGAAGGATGATGAATAGTAATTTTATTTTTAAAATAATATATAACTTTTTATGATTTTTTTATTTAGTATATTATATATATAGTTAACAAAATAGTAACTTTATTTTTAAAATAATATATAGCTTTTTCTTATTTTTTATTTAATATATTATAATAGTTTATTATTATATATACTTTTAATAACATATATTTTTTTTAAAAACCATATATTTTCTTTACCATTTTTTAATAATTCTTTTTTTTAAAATAATTTAATACTTCTTTAATAATTTACGTTTATAACTTTTTTCTAAAAACTTACGATATAGTTGTTTATATATATATATAGTTAATGAAGGATGATGAATAGTAATTTTATTTTAAAATAATATATAGCTTTTTATGATTTTTTTATTTAATATATTATATATATAGTTAACAAAATAGTAACTTTATTTTTAAAATAATATATAGCTTTTTCTTATTTTTTATTTAATATATTATAATAGTTTATTATTATATATACTTTTGATAACATATATTTTTTTAAAAACCATATATTTTCTTTACCATTTTTTAATAATTCTTTTTTTAAAAATAATTTAATACTTCTTTAATAATTTACGTTTATAACTTTTTTCTAAAAACTTACGTATATAGTTGTTCTTAATTTTTTCTCTCGACATTCCGTTATAAGTTTTATTAAAAACGAAGTTGTAATCAAAATAAAGTATTTATTTGGTATCATAAAACGGTACATTGATAAACTAAACTGTTCTAATGGTTTGGCTTTCTAAACAACATGCTTTATTTTCAAATCACCTTTGTTCGGTTTCACCGCAACGCGCGACGTAAAAAAAACTAATTAATATTAAAATCACTTTATTTTTATCGAGTAAACAATAATGCCGCCTCCCATTTTTACATACTAAACACTATCTAGGTCTTATCCCACCCTAAAATTTCACTATATAATGTTATTGACTAGTAAATGATTTATGAGTGTGTATTTTAGGTGTGAGGTGGGACATATTAATATCAATGATACCTTTTAATTCAAGGAAAAGGTGCACCAATTAATTATGACTTTATCCGAAACATTTAATTTGATATACCTAACTTACACCTGCTGTTGCCATGTTATTTGATTAACCAACCTTTTCGCTTAAATAATACTTTATTGACAATAAACAAAACTGGGGTATAAAGATCGAGCAGATAGCATATATTTGTGATTTGTTGTGGTATAAACAATTATTTTGCTAATGTGGTAGTCTGATTTATGTATTGGATTATATTGATATAAACCTATTAGTTTTGAGGATTATTGGACTTTGTGTCCAAAATTAAGTCACACACTTAATCTGTGACGGGGTCAGGAAATTTTTATTTTGGTGTCACTTTTTTCCTGACACCTGGATTTATAACAACTCAGAGTCAAAAATTTTGGGCCAGGCCGAATGTAAGACCCGTGCTTATAATATATAAGATTATACATTTAGTTAGATTGATAGTTTTTGGTTTGATTCATTTAATTTCGGTTAATAGCGAAAAACAAACTTGGTTTAAAAATTTTGATTAGAAATACATAAAATTTAGGTATAAATACATGAAATGGATGTATAGGTACATGAAATAGAGGTACAAATATATAAAATGGGGGTATAAATATGAAATACATGAAGTGAATGTATAAAAGCTAGAAATATATGAAATATGAATGGTCCGGTTTAGTAAATTTTGGTTTAATTAGTGTACAAAAAATTCGATAACTGTTTTTAGTTAACTGGGGTTTCGGTTAACCAGTTATCAGTTAATTCAGCTTTTAGTTGATTTCAGTTCGGTTTCGGTTAACGATTCACTTATTACTCATCCTTAGACACTATTAATCACGTAACATATCAAATTTTTTAACTAAAAAAACTATAGCAATATTATACTCAAATTAAAGAGAATAAAATACTCGTTTATATGGTGTAATTTTAAAAAAATGTTAACGTGCCATAAAGTTATGTACGTTTAAAAATCCTGAGGGTGGGAGTTAGTTTTTTTTTATAAGTGGATGAAATGTAACTACTAACTAATTATGTATAATTTTGTTAAAGATGAAAGATTAAAGTGTAATCTAGATGGGATGATTAAACTAATAGTATTTAATTACTTGACATTCTATAGCTATTAAACATTCTAGGATAATGACTAAGTACGTTGGGCTTTAATCACTTGTACACTAATGCATCATCTACTTTTACCTTTTAATCCACACATCAATACTTACCAAGGCAACTATCGAAACATCGACAAAAATGAGTAGGTTGTCACGATACTTTTGAATTCTTTTAAAACATTATAGTTTATAAGATATGACAAGAATACATAAAAGAATTATAAGTTTGTTGTGGAGGGAGAAAAGTGTAACTAATTATCTATAATTATGTTAAAACTCAGGTTTATAAGTGTAATAAGATGGAGGGCTAAAATATAATTATTGTTTAAAATACCAATTTACCTTAATTTTAGGGGTGTATTAAATTAAGAGAGAAAAATTTCTTACTTTTTTTGTTATCTTAAAATGACTATCCCTCATGCATTATAATATAGTATAGATATAGGGTAGGGTTCATTTGAGAACCACTCTTATTGCGAGAACCACAAAGGTGATTTGAAAACCCAGCCACCATCACCCAAAACATAAACACCCACCCTCACTCCACAAGGCAAAACCCTAAGCACCCCCACCCCCCAAAAAAAAAAAAAAACTATACCTCACCAAAAAAATCTAACCCCCTACCCACCAAAAAACCTAAAGAAAACCCTATCCCCCCCCCCCCACACACACACACACAAAAAAAAAAAAAGGTAACACCCCCTCCCCCTCCCCCAAAATGAAAAGTCAGCTTCTTCAGTATAAAAAATTAAAAATGATGCATGAGTTAGTGGCACTTTCTATTAGGGGTGTTCAAAACCGGATATCCGAACATTTCGGATAGTAGATTTCACTATCCGAATCCGTATCCAAAATTTCGGATATCCGAAATTTCGGATACGGATACGGATAATGAAACGGATATCCGAAATTCTAAAACCAAAAAAAAAAAAATCAAATAAAAATACAAACTTTGTCTTTCCCAACATAACAAAAAGATCTGCTATTCAAAAGAAACAAACCAACACAATTCAAAGTTCTAAAATAAAGCATAACATGTCCAAAATAACACATAACACAATTCAAACCAACACAATTCAAAGTTTTAAAAGTCGAAATAAACACATAATCTTCCAAATCCAATCATCCGATTCCAATCCATCCTTCGAACTTCCAATGCACCATATGAAACATGCGCAAGAATATAATGTGAAACGAGTCAACAAATGTTTTTTGCTTCATATGTATTAAAGTAATACAAAATAGAAATCAATAAAAGATGATGGAATAATTATATTAGTTACCAATGGAATTATGGAACCAACAGTGAGGTTTTTATGTGGCCTAAAACCAACAGTTAACTTTCCAAATCACATCAATGGTATAATGTAATTGGTATAGCTTAAAAATATATAGAATCAACAATGAACTTGCATATAAAGATACCTTAAGCAATTTAAGACGATTCATTACTTTCATCAAGTGTTTCATCAATAATAATGGTGGGTTGTTCCAACACCAACTCTTTCATACCTGTGACAAAATAGAAAAGAACATATTAAATGGCATAAGTATAAAAAGTACACAATCGGAATGTAAAATAATAATATATTATAACCTGCTTCCAAGCGCTCGATATCAAAAATGGTATCTTCAATGAAAATTGGTTTATTAGAAGCATGTAACCAATCTTGTGCACATACCAACGCTTCCACCATTCTTGGAGTTAAGGAGGTTCGAAAATAATCAAGCACCCGTCCACCCGTGCTAAAAGCCGACTCGGAAGCAACCGTAGAAACCGGAATGGCAAGAATATCCCGGGCCACCTTAGCAAGAATGGGATATCGGCATTGTTGAACTTTCCACCATTTTAAAATGTCAAAACGTGCATCCATGGGTTCTCGATCTTCACTAAGGTATTTATCTAACTCATTTTTGTTCAAAGATGTTTCTCAATCACCCATGGCCATTTCAAACCTCTTTGTCATGAATTCGTCAACATCCATTATCTCACTAGAATTAGAACCTCCCATAGGCATTGATGTAGAATGCGACCCCTCAAATTGCTTCTCCTTTTGAGGCATAGATTTTTTATAAAATTCAAACAAAGCACGCAAGTTTGAGTCAAGACTTTTGAGGATCGTCGCATCTACATATTTTTCTCCAACCACCCACTCAATATATTTCCATTTCCTTCCCGGGTCAAGAACCACGGCAATGAACAAGAAATGGTTTAACTTGGTAACATCCCCCCAATACTTTTGATATTTTTTTTTCATGTCAAATGCCATTGAACTTATTGAATCATCATCATTCATGATAAAACCATCAATCACAGTGCCAATCCCAAATATCTCATGCACATAAGAATTAGAAGTCATATAACGAGAACCAGAAAATCTCAATGTAGCTTCATAAAATATCTTCAAAAAAGGCAACAAGCTATTCAC
Source organism: Helianthus annuus (assembly GCF_002127325.2). Classification (NCBI taxonomy): domain Eukaryota; kingdom Viridiplantae; phylum Streptophyta; class Magnoliopsida; order Asterales; family Asteraceae; genus Helianthus; species Helianthus annuus. The sequence continues at coordinate 116,696,320 of NC_035445.2, read as the reverse complement.
ATTGTTCCAATCATCCTCATTAAGTAAACCACCATCACACTTTAAAATCTCTTTCTCACAACTAGAATCCTTTAACAATAAGTTAGAAAAAGCTTTCTTAAACTTAACAGCGGATTCTAACATTAAATAGGTGGAATTCCAACGGGTTTCGACATCCATACAAACTAAACTATTGCTTTCTATCTTCTCTTCTTCTACACAAGCTATGAATTTTTGTAGCCTAGCAGGAGAAGCCCTCACATATTTCACTATTGCACGAACTTTCTTGATTGATAAAATCATATTACTTAGACCATCTTTAACAACTAAATTGTAGGATCGTGTATCTGACCCGAACGAGTCGTTCAGAGGAGTTTTGATCAGTTTTAGGTGCGGAAAACAAGAAACTGACTTAGAAACAGCTTAATCTTCGCTTTAAACACTGATTAGATTGAAATAACATCAATTATAACCAGTCTTCACACCGGTAGCACCTCGGTATGGAATTCAAGAACATGCACAACTGATTTCGCTCGAGTCACAAATGACCTATATATAGACTGCCTGATTTCGCTTGAACATGCTCAAGCGAAATCAGCAACTCAAGCGAAATCTCACAATAACAATTCGAGCGGAATTAGAACTTATGATTTCGCTTGAAATGATCAGATTCCATTTCAAGCGGAATCAGCCTAAAACACACTAAACTTTCCTATTTTCTCGATCAACGTGCCTTGATTTATCCTATCTAGACTAAGACTCGATACAAGATGAAGTCGACAGATGTATGCACTAACAGACTCCCCCTCAGATGTTGACGAGTCGTACGTGTCGAGTCTTCGCATCTTCAATCTTGATCAGTCTCTGGGCTTCACTCTCTTTAACAATATCAACAGACTCCCCTTAACAATGTGCTGGCATTCCTTAAGATCATCAGCATCATCTGCTTCAGGATGGACATCTGGCTTTCACAGGTTCAAATTGTTGCCTGGCTTAAACTTTGTCCATTGAGTTCTCAGGTATCGGAACCTGACTCTTCAAGCTCAAGCTTCTCAGGATCGATCGACCTGACTCTACTAACACTATTCAAGCTCACCTTCAGCTCAGGTTATCTGCACAATCTCTATCTCACAATAAATTCCTCATTTAATCTCAATATGTATCCATTAACTCAAACTCTCTTTTAAATCAAAACAAACCTCTGATGAACCACATGTAAATTTGATTAAAAACACATTCATTTAAGAACAAACTCTCCCTCACAAATTGGTCATCATGTTTAGCACTCGGAATTTTGAAAATCAGCTTTTCAATACTAGTTGTCAAAAATCTTTTTGAATTTTTCAAAATGTATGCTAAAACATACTAAAAATCTTTTTGGATTTTGAAATAAGAGAAATGTAATGCAGTAAAGAAATATTTACAGACACTATTTTTGTGAGTTTGTATAAGAGGATCATATCAGTATATGAGACAAATAACTAACACCGTTAAGCTTCATTTCTTTTTAAGTTTTAAACAATTCACCTAGATTGTCAGTATATTGGTCCACTTTAAATTTTCACGCAAAGTTCAATTGTTTCGAGATACGAGATTAATGTTTTAAGAACTTAAACTTACTCGTGTGTCCCACTACTTGAATATACTCCCGTATCCAGATCCCAATATTCAGTCTTACAGGTGAGTATACCACAGATGATATCTGTAAAGGGGTTAGGTGCGAAACCGTGAGAGCTCAGGTCAGAACTTCCGTTCAGCAGAGAGATGACGACTCGACTTTTGGTGTGCCCCTTTAGAGGATCTTTTGTTTCAATAGCAATGACTATCAATTTTATTGTTTAATCAATTTGCTGAGGGCGACACTTTTTCAAGCATTAACGAAAAGTATTATACGGGGACTAGGTCAGAATTTCCATTCAGCAGAAGTCCCGGGATAATACCCCAGATATCACTGAGTATAAAGACCTAGTATCTCAGAAAGAGGGACCTTTCAAACAAGATTTCGGGGGTTACCCATATATCCAAGAAGTTGTTACCCACAAAATAAGCAAGTTTGAATTTAGGTTTATATCTCGTCACAATCTACTAAATGTGCAAAAATCTACTTACATATCCGCAGTGAGATTGTTTATCACATTTTTAACTTTCCATTTCTTTAGCATGTTGTGACAGTCCACTGATGCACTATCATTTCCTCTTTTTCACAACAAAACTCATTTTTTATCATGTTTTTGGCTTTTTCAAATTTTCTAATGTTTTTGGATTTTCTGAAATTTTTACTCCCCCTAAAATGCAAACACATTTAACAAAATTTGAAACTAAGCTCTTGACCCACTTGGAAACAAATTTTGAAAACAAACTATACAAGTAAAATGACAACCGATATCGAATTGCTTCAATTCGCCATTCACGAGGCATAAACAATCAGAACTCCCCTTTCAACAAACTATTTTCTCATTAAGATTTCAAAACACTTAAGTTTGTTTTAATCAAAATGATTTTTCTAGAAAATAAGTTTGTTTTAACCACTTATAGGGACTGGTTCATCATATTGTTCATTTTTAACCACTTGTAGTAAATCAAGTACAATTTAATGTCCTTGATTTACCACTTGCAAGTATGCACCATCAAACCTCTGTACCACTTGGAAGTAAAATTTTGTAAGAAAATAAAGTACAACTTAATGTCCTTGATTTACCACTTGTAAGAACACAAAACACCTGTATCAAGTGTAGGAATAACACATCTACACTCAAACATTTTACCAACTAGAATGCCGATTCCTGCTTCGCACTTACCAACCTGGAAGCTCCGGCATAGTCCTTTACCTGTAAAAATTTAACCATTATCAAATTCATTCACACAAACAATTTCAAGAATGATGCCGATTCCTGATCCACGATTAAAAACTTGGGATCTCCGGCAGAGACCAGATTTTCAAGGGAAAAGAATTTTCACCCAGGTCTTACCAACCTTGGGTGTTTTTAGCTCTTTTAGCTCTTGTTCAGTTGGGTTAAAAGTTGCTTTCTTTGTTGCATAAAAATCTTTAACCCCTGTTGCCTTTTCCTCGACCATTTTTGCAAAAATTTTCTTAACATTCCCATTGAATGCTTTCTCAACATCAAATTCCTTTTGATCAGAAAAGAATTGATTTGAGATCTCAACCTTACCAACTTTTTGCTTAATATTTTCAAACTTCAAAGATGGAATTTCAACATCATCTTTTGAAGACACATATTTTTCTTCTTTTACATCAACATGTGGCTCCTCTGATTTTGTGGAATCAGGTTCATCGCCGACTTTCTCATCAACCTTCTTAACAACCCACACTTGGTTGTCTTTGGCTTTCTTTTTATAGGAATTTTTCTTTGAACTCTCACCAACTTCATAAGTAGAATTTACAAAAGTTTTGAAACTTTCAGTTGGTGATTCAACATCAACAACTTTTTCTTTCAATTTTTTAGAAACTCCCTGTTTTGATTTTGTCGTTTGAGAACACGTTGATGCAATATGACCAACATCATTGCATTTGAAACAGGTTCGAGTTTCCATTGGATGAAACACTCCAGTTCCTTTCCTTTTCTTTTCAGCAAGAAACTCTTGGTTAGATTGTTTCCAGAACGGTTTCTTCTGTTCTTCTTCTGCACTTCCACCTGAAACGAATTTTGTGTTTGTTTTAGAATTTTTCTCATTTTTATAATTTTCTGGTGGAATAAAACCTAATCCTTTCTTTTTGTAGCTACCATTATGGTTTGGCTTCTTTTGAAAACCAGAACCAGAATTGTAACCCTTTTTCTTGTTTAACCGTTGTTGAAATCTAGAAGTGTATTTTTTAGGTTTTCTAGTAAGATTTAAATCTTTTATTTCAGAAATATTAATTTCTGTCATTTTGAAAACCTTTTTGATCATTTCAAATCGAACGCTTCTTATTGGAAACTCTTTGTCAGAATATAATTTGTCCGAATCATTTAAAGTGTATGCTATTTCAAATGTTTCATCATCCAAATTTGATTTTGATAACAAAAACTCTTTACTGTAAGCCTTTTTGACCATCGGTTTTGAACTGTTGACTGACGAACTTGACCCTCCAGACTCAGACTCCTCATCCGTATCCAACACTTGATCGACCACCTTTTTGATTAACTCAGACTCATGATCAATGTCAGACGATGTGAAAGTAACGTCAATGTTTTCTGGTAATTCATCAGTTGTATCGGTTTTTAACTGTATATTGATTGCTTTTTGAACTTGCTCATCATTTGGTTTTCTGGGAGAATAACCTTCCCAGATCGGAGGCGGACACTTGTTATAGCTAATAGTCGGTTTCTTACCAGTATCTTTCTTCTTTGGCTTGTCGTCTTTGAATGCTTCAAAACCTGCAACAGTCGGATAAATCCGATCAATAAGATAATCAGAACTAGAATAACTCTCCAATAATCGTCTGTAACACCTCAAAAATTCACGTCCTATAATGTTTTGACATGTGTCATAAGCTTGAACGTGAGAAAGAATACTCTAGAGGGACTAAAATTGACAAACATGGAAAGTATGTGAATATAAGGGTTCAAAATGTCAATAAGGGATAATTATACTCTACAGTAACCCTACATGATGCTCATACCATCAAACGAATAAATCATGGATCATACGGAACTAAATATGAAAGAAAGTGAGAGATTACAAACTACAGGGGTTAAATGTGTCAACATGTTTAAGTTATACCTCTGAGTGACCTTTTAGCAAACCCGGAGCTTTGTAGTGGTGAATTATGCTCACTAGAATGCTCGATAAAAATTTCATAAAGTTTCGTTGCCATATGAGAAAGTTATGATCAAATTCGTTTAAGAGGGGTTAAAGCGTAAACGTTAAAAGTTTTGACCTTTCGGGTAATAACAAGGTGACCAAGGACTTAACAAGATGGGTAAAAGTCTCGAGGCCCTTGTACGTAAATAAGTAGGGCTCATAATGCAAGAAATACCCTTCCGAAGGGCCAAGAGCCAACCTGCAATTATTAAAAGATTTGAAATCTGTCAGAATGATTCAGGCGGGCCGCGTAAGACTAACAAGAGTCTTACGCGGGCCGCGTGAGACGCCCAGATAGAGAAAAGTGAGACAGCAGCACTGTTCAGCCTTGTAACCGACTTTGAAAGATCTTTTCACCAGCATGGGCGACCCCTACATGCTTTTTAGACCTTAGGGACACTTGTGGATGATCCATGATCAGTAGTAGACTTGTTTGGCAATGATCTAAGGTGATTAAAACACTATAAAAGGCCTTCATGTTACAACCTTGTGATCATTCATTCCATCTGCAATTGTGGAGCTTTCTGGAGCACAAGTGCCTTTCCAAAGCATTCCTAATCGTGCATAGGACTTCAGTAAGTATGCTTAACCTTTCTTAGTTGAGTTTTTACTTAGTTTTAGCTTAAAAGTCAAACCGTCGTAATTAACGGTTGACTTAACGATTAATCATTAATGGTCCAGTGATTAGTCGAATCAAAGATAGTTATAAGTTGGTAATTATATGTGTTGGTGCATTTGTCTGTCGACTACATCTTAGTTCGAGTCTTAGGTTAGGGCTGATTATAGAGTGAACGGAAATCAAGAAACACATAAGTTTAGTTAGGTCCGCTTTTGTGTCACTTGATAGGTCCGCTTTTGTGTCAAGGTTTAGGCCCACTTTTATGTCAATCTGTTAGGTCCGCTTTTATGTCATGACATAAAAGCGAACCAGGCTGTCTATATATAGTGTGTCGTTGGAGCGGACCTGAGTGTGTGTTTTGAAGGTGTAACGGCGAAGCCCTGCCGATTTGTCTCCAGAACGTGTATATTTGTCAATAAATCAATAAAAGAGACGTTAAATAGTGAAATCAAGCTTTACGAAGACCGAATCAATGAATTCCGCCTCTGATTCTGTCTAAGCGCTCTTCTGATCGACTCGTCAGGTCTGAAAACGTTCCTACAAGTGGTAAACGCTGTCAAACTAATCAGAAAAGAGAATTAAGAGAATATCTAGCTGTTTCTACGTTAGGTACTTGTTTTCCGCACCTGTATCTGATCAAACTCCTCTGATTGACTCGTTCGGGTCAGAATCCGATCCTACAATGTGGGCATTAAACCCTCAAAAGGGCACCCTCTGATTCCCACTCTAACTAGATCAAATGCCGGGTCAAAGTTGTTTAGAAAAAGTCAACAGGATCTTAATGTTGGAATTAACGCATAATTAACAATGTAGAAGGCATGTAACCTATTTTATCACTCATATAACTTGGTAATAAGTATAAGAACTGGTCTAAGCTTGTTTGATCCGACAATTTCCTATTTAGACCCGGTTCGGAACCGAAAGTCGCAAAACATTGACTTTTGCTTTGACTTCAGTTCTGATCCGTTTTAATAGAGTCTAGAAATGCCTTAGGACTTCCTTAGGACCAGGTTACATGATAGTATAACCCTCTGTGACTGGTTCATTGATTGTCCGAGTCGTTTGCACATTTCCGTTAAATGCTTAAAAGTTGACCATAGTGCCCTTTTGTCCATAAAACGAGAATTTTGGAAATGTGAGAGAGCAAAAATCTTTGTTACTGATTTATAAACATGTCCCTAAAGTTTCATAACAGTTAGAGCTCTAGAATAGGAGTTATGCTAAATAGCGCAATTAAGAAACTTTTGTTAATTAAACGGCGCACTTAGCATAAAGCCTATCTAAACTCAACTTTTGGCACCAAACCTTTTACACACTGATGTAATACAATATTTTGAGATTTTTAAAGATTTTTAATTATTTTAACCTGCTCATAACCTAAGGTTATGGCGTTGATTCGGTAAATACCGATTATACCCTTTTCGGGCATAAAATGAGTTCTACATAGTATTTTGACACAAATCCAATTGCTACTAATTTTATGTAATAAATAAAGTATTTTGAACTATGTAACCTGATCAGAAAAACTCAGATTTCCTGTTTAACCGGGAAATCGCTTAAAATGGTTTTTTACGCGTATTAAACGCCTAGTATAGCTTTAAAACCATTTTGTCATATAAAGACTTATTACCTACTGTTGTAATTTGTTAAAGTATGTGGTTTTACTGATTACTTCAGACCCGAACATCAGAATTATAAATAAACTCTTTTATAACCTTTAAAATGACCAAAATACCCCTTCGGGGCTTATATTGAGATTAAACTCGTTTTGGGCATAATGGAAGGTATCCTACTGATATCATAACATATTTAGGGCATATTAACTTAGGAAACCTGTAAGTGACTCTCATGGTTACCCGTTACGCTTTCTACGCGTTCGGTTCGGTTTATGTAACTAGTTTACATAAATTAGCCGAAACGGGTCAAACCTTATCGTTTTTATCTCAAAATCCAAAAGGTGTTTAGTTTACCCATATTATACAACTCCTTAAACTTGTCGAGATTAAAACACATTCTATTCCGGTCTTCACCTAATCGTGCGTTCAAACCGTATCTTTCGTTAAAACTAACCGGTCTAAGTTTAGGCTTAATTAAAGACCCGTTAGGATTCTAATAGGTTATTATAAACCTTCGTTCTAGAATAGGTGACCCGGTAAAAGCTACACGCACTTGCTATTTGTGATTGATACCTGCAAAGGTAAATACTTTTAACTTAATTTCTCTTATACGGGCTTGGGGTACGGTATATAAAATACCGCTTGGTCCGGCATTGAATCTTTAATCAAATAGAGATTAAATCATTGATATGCTCTGTTTTGAAATGTTTTGTTTGCGTAAAGCCTTTGGGGGGCTAATGACCATGTCCCGGATATCATTGCATCATCTTACGAGATGGCCACGACCTGAGCACGGGGTGTAGGCGTACACCCGTCAGTGCATAAATGAATAAATAATGTGGTGTGTCTATTGATCTTTAACCTGGTCTACGGATCGGGCTACTGAACGCATAAGAAACATGTAATCCGTTTACAAGTATTATATTCAAATAATTATCCCAAGTTATAAAAGTTGTGCCACGTGCATCCAAATCAATTTTATTAAACTTTTCAAACTGAGTCGGTTGAATGTATTTACCAGTGTAAACTGACGTATTTTTCTCAAAAAGGTTAAGTGCAGGTACTACGCGAACTAGGCTGGCTTTCTCCTAGCGTCCACAATAAGTCTCGCAAGCTTGGATGTGAAAACTGTTGAACAATGTTTCCTATTTATTTTTGATCCCCTGTGGATTACTTTCAACTGTTGTGATACTTGATATTACAATTATATTCAGTTGAAATATATCTATCTTTTGCTTCCGCTGTGCATTTAAATATTGTGTTGCTTGACTGTAATGTTGCCAACTATGTCACGATAATCCCCCACCGGCCCACCGGTGAAACGTGGAAATATCGGGGTGTGACAGGTTGGTATCAGAGCTAACGTTGAGTGAATTAAACACTAGCCTTATGTGTTTAATCTCAATGACACAATTGCACATACTCGAGTCTAGACAAGAACTTAGGACGAATCCAAATTATTGCTTTAGTTTGTCCTTTATTGTTTGTTATTTATTTCAATTGCTTAATCAGGAAATATGCCACCAAGAATCAGAAGAGGAGGAAGAAGCAAGGGGCCAATCTCTACCCACAACGATCACGAGGCCGGTCCTTTTCACCTGCGAACTCCTTCCACTACGATGAGTGCCGAACCTCAGAGAAACAGGAGGAACCTTTTTGAGCCCGCTAGACGGTCTATCTCACACAGTTCAACACCTTCTTACCATCACTCTTTTGGGCCGCACTCGGAAAACGAGCCCGATAACCCTCAACCTTCATTCATACCTCTTCAGCGTTCCGTTTCGCACCGTTCCTTCGGCGACCCTACTCCTATCTTTCAGGGCCGGTTCAACCCGGCAAACTTTATCCAAGAACCAGTGGGTTTTAACCCATTGGGACCGGAGGACCATTTCTCAGAAGACAATGCAATGGACATAGACGAGGACACGGATCCCGTCGAGCCTGCAAGAGGTACCCCCAACCATCCCATCGAGATCTCTGATGGATCATCCTTCCATGGAACACTCTATCAGGGTCCAGACAGTTACCAAGCAAGGTTCAACCAGTATGAGTGGTACTTTACACCCTCTCACCATTTATCGCCTCATGAGCAGCAACAACAGCAGCAGCAGCAGGATCCCTCCGAGGATTCGCATTTCGTGGCAGTCACGCCACCGCCTCCACCGCCGCCAGTTCATCAAGCACCTCCAGATCCTCCAAGGTGTAGGAGAACAGGCGCGCGGATATCCGCATGAAGAGGGGATTTTCACTTTACCACCCCTCGACACTCCAGTGGCAGTCATTATCCGCCACTGTATGAAGACCCACAAATGGGTGGACCTTCGAACCCAACTGCAGAGGTGAATTCTGCACCAGTTGCACCACCACCGCCACCATTTGGTTATGATAACCCGATACCTACATACGCCGGTTCCACAGCATACAACCCGTTTGAGCTGCCAGCTCACACTCACTACAACTATATTGATGCCGACCCATACCTAGAAGCGGCGGCAAACTACAACGCCCTTCATCCCGAAGGACCTTATGGAACTCCTTGGGGAATGGGATACTCAACTCATGGGTATCCAGTACCTGCTAGACCTCCGGCTCAGCACCTATCGCAGCCGCCATGTTTTTCCCCACCGAAGCAGGAAGAAATCCTCCACCGTTTAAACAGGGTGGAACGAGATTTTGAAGAAGAGCGTAAGAACAACCGTTGTTTCCTCAAGGGCCTGGCAAGCTTGTTAAAAGGAAAGAAGAAGAGGGATCATTAATCTCTATATGTATTATTGTAATTCCTATTTCAATCAAGTCCCTGCGAGGACATTTATATGTATGTTTAGTCCCTGCGTGGACTTGTCTTTTAGTCCCTGCGTGGACCTATATTTCAGTCCCTGTGAGGACATCTATCCTAGTATTGGTCCCTGCGTGGACTTGTTTTTTAATTTAACCTCTATGTGGGTAATTCGTCTATTAAAAGTCCCGTTTAGGGCAATGTGTGAAATCCTTTTATGTTTAATGGAATGTTAAGTTTATAATTTTTCATCTTTGCCATTATATGCATAAATACGATATATATGAAATAAATAATTCAAAATCATTCCTTTTAAAATAATCTGCCTACCAAATATTAAATAAGAATCTCAAGGGTATAACCTAGCTTATATGTCTTTATAAGACTTGGCCAAGATGGTAAAACCTGTTTAAAAGATTCAGATCCCTGTTAACCTCTGTAAATAAACACTCCTGGCAGACGTGATTCGCTAAAATCACACGCGTCATTCTTATATAAGGATTCTTCAAAAGATTCCTAAACCTAACTTAATGATATATAAATCATGGGTTTAAATCATCAATTAAAATGATTATATGTTAGTAGTATAGTGCCTACGGGCCATACTCATTGTCATATAAGATAAAAGACAGTAGTATTCTATGACTCCCTGTCAGAAAAGGTTAAGAACTATGTTCAAACCTTAATGCTTTGATTCTATGAAATCATGGCTTATGATTTAAAATGTCCCTGTGACATGGCTTTTGTGCTAATAATACTTTTACCGTTGTGTAATTAAGATATTATAAATAAAAATCCTAAATAAATGTGAGTAATAAATTAACCAAATATGGCTTATGTTTACCATGGTTAATGAATTGCCCAAAAAGGCAAACTCCATAATAAACTCCCAAATAAAACTTTGCCGATATCTTATGTAACAGTTCAAGATACAATGGCTGATTCGGATGAAATAAATAGTCACCCAAAGGAGAATCAGAATGATGCCCGGATTAATATAGCGGGTGCTGAACTGCAAGCGTTAATTGACAATGCTGTTGCAAAAGCCTTGGATAGGCAGTATAGCGAATCGGGCGGTACTCGGAATAGGACCCTATCCGCACCGCATTCTAAGCCCAAGACTCATTCTGAGGCGCATAGCAAGCCTCCCTCCAAGAAGGAAGAACCAAAGAAAGATGATGACGATCGTCACTCTTCAAACCATCATAGTGTCCCATCTCAAGGTATCGTGCTAAAACAAGGACCCCGTGATAAGGGTTGCTCCTACAAATACTTTGTTTCATGCAAACCCCGGGATTTTACTAGGGAGAAGGGAGCAATAGACTGCATGACTTGGTTGGACGAGATGGACACAGTGGTTGATATCAGCGGGTGCGCTGAAAAGGATGTGGTAAAGTTTGTGTCTCAATCGTTCAAAGGTGAGGCCTTAACCTGGTGGAGATCATTGATTCAAGCTACAGGGAAGATTCCATTGTACAATATGTCATGGGAACAATTTGTTGCCCTCATCTGAGAGAACTACTACCCTCAGCATGAAGTAGAGAAGATTGATTCGGATTTTCTGTCATTAGTCATGAAGAATCTAGATTTCCAAGCTTACCTTACAAGCTTTAATACAATGTCAAGGTTGGTTCCTTATTTGGTGACCCTGGAACCCAAAAGAATAGCTCGTTTCATCGGGGGTTTAGCCCCAGAGATAAAGGCAAGTGTAAAAGCCTCTCGGCCAGCTACTTTTAGCTCTGTAGCTGATATATCCTTGTCCCTCACACTGGACGCGGTCAGGCAGAGATCGCTGAGGAACACGGATACCGAGAAAAGAAAACATGATGATGACAATTCACGTCGGTCAAATAAGAAGCACAGAGGAAACAATAACCACAGGAAGGGATTTAGTTCTAAGAAGGATGGGCATCAATCTGGAGATAAGCCCAAGTGTAAGACTTGTCAGAAATACCACTTTGGGAGGTGCAGACTTGACTCAAAATCCCAATCTCAGTCGAGGCCTTATGGGATTTGCAAATCCACGGAATATAAGACCCTGGAATGCAAGAAACTGAAAGACGCAACATGCTACAGTTGCAATGAAAAGGGGCACATCAAGACAAATTGCCCGAAGTATGCAAAGAAAGTTGATGAAGGAAAGAAGACCAATGCTAGGGTTTTCAGGATGGATGCAAAGGAAGCTGTGCAGGACGATAATGTGATCACAGGTACCTTCCTTATAAATGATGTTTATGCGAGAGTACTATTTGATTCAGGAGCTGATAAATCTTTTGTAGATAATAAGTTTTGCAAATTGCTGAGTTTACCTGTTAAAACCTTAAGTGTGAAGCATGAGGTGGAATTAGCAGATGGCACCTTAGAAACCGCCTCAACCATATTAGATGGATGTTTCATATCCATTAAGAACCACTCTTTTCCTTTGTCCCTACTTCCTTTGAAGTTAGCCGGTTTCGACATAGTTTTGGGTATGGACTGGTTATCTCATAACCAGGCCCAGGTTGTCCGTAATAAGAAGCAAGTGGTGATCAAGACTCCGTCTGGTAATCACTTACTATTCAGGGAGATACCCAGTATGGATTGCCTGAGCAAGTGACTATGCTTAAGGCCTCTAGGTGTTTGAAGAAGGGTTGTGTCATCTACATGGCACAAGTGACTATTGATGAGCCGAAACCCAAGATTGAGGATATCCCCTTCATTTCTGAATACCCTGAAGTTTTTCCTGAAGAACTGCCTGGTTTACCACCAGATAGACAAGTAGAATTCAGAATTGACATTATCCCTGGAGCAGCACGTGTTGCTAGAGCACCCTATAGGTTGGCACCAACAGAGATGAAAGAATTGAGAACACAACTGGATGAATTGCTAGCCAAAGGTTTCATTAGACCTAGTTCATCTCCTTGGGGAGCACCAATCTTATTTGTCAAGAAGAAGGATGGATCGATGCGTTTGTGCATCGATTACCGTGAGCTTAACAAGGTCACTATCAAAAATAGGTATCCATTACCCAGGATCGACGATCTGTTCGATCAACTTCAAGGGGCAAGCTACTTCTCTAAGATCGATCTGCGTTTAGGTTATCACCAACTGAAGGTTAGAGATGAAGACGTTCACAAGACTGCATTTAGAACCCGTTATGGTCACTACGAATTCCTAGTGACGCCTTTCGGGCTCACTAATGCACCAGCGGCATTCATGGATCTCATGAACTGTGTCTGCAAACCATACTTGGACAAATTTGTTATCGTCTTCATTGGCGACATTCTGATTTATTCAAAGAACCAGGCTGATCATGAGAAGCATCTTCGATGTATTCTTTCACTACTTTAACAGGAAAAGCTTTACGCCAAATTTTCGAAGTGTGAGTTCTGGCTTCGAGAAGTCCAATTCCTTGGACACATGGTTAGTGAGCGTGGTATCCAGGTGGATCCCGCTAAGGTGGAAGCTGTCATGAATTGGCAAGAGCCTAAGACACCCATAGAAATTCGCAGCTTCTTGGGATTGGCAGGATATTACAGGCGTTTTATTGAAAATTTTTCAAGGATTGCTGCACCCCTAACTTCTTTGACTAGAAAGAATGTTAAGTTTAACTGGGGACCGAAGCAACAAGAAGCCTTTGATATCCTTAAACAGAAGCTAAGCAATGCACCGGTGTTGACATTGCCTGATGGAATAGAAGAGTTTGTGGTATACTGTGATGCATCACACACCGAGATGGAGTGTGTGCTTATGCAGAAAGGCAAGGTTATTGCCTGTGCTTCACGTCAGTTAAAGGTGCATGAAAAGAATTACACCACCCATGACTTGGAGTTGGGTGCTGTTGTATTCGCACTGAAGCTATGGAGGCACTATTTATATGGCATCAAGTGTGTGATCTACTCTGATCATAAGAGCCTCCAGCATCTGTTTAACCAAAAGGACTTAAACATGAGGCATCGACGATGGATGGAAACTTTGAATGATTATGATTGTGAGATAAGATACCATCCTGGCAAGGCGAATGTAGTCGCCGATGCCTTGAGTCGAAAGGAAAGGGTGAAGCCTATAAGAATCAATGCCAAGAGCATTGAGATAAAGAATAGTTTGAACGAAAGGTTGTTAGCTGCACAGAAGGAAGCTGTGCTGGAAGCTAACTACCCTAATGAAAAGCTAGGAGTAACTGAAGAACATTTATCCTATGGAAATGACGGAATTCTAAGGTTAAATGGACGAATATGGGTTCCAGTTTATGGAGGACTTCGAGATGTTATCCTCCAGGAAGCTCACAGTTCCAAATACTCCGTTCATCCTGGAGCTGACAAGATGTACCAGGATTTGAAGGCAAACTTTTGGTGGATAGGCTTGAAGAAGTCTATAGTTACCTATGTAGCTAAATGTTTGACATGTGCGCAAGTCAAAGCTGAACATCAGAAGCCGTCAGGTTTGCTACAACAGCCTGAACTTCCCAAGTGGAAGTGGGAAATGGTGACGATGGATTTCATCACCAAGTTGCCAAAGACAAAAAAGGAAATGATACAATATGGGTGATAGTTGATAGGTTGACTAAGTCAGCCCATTTCCTACCCATTAAGGAGACTTATAGCTCCGACATGTTAGCCCAATTGTACGTAGATAAGATTATATCTTTACATGGCGTACCTGTGTCTATTATCTCTGACAGAGATACTAGGTACACATCTCAGTTTTGGAAAAGCTTCCAACAATCTTTGGGCACGCGCTTAAATTTCAGTACGGCTTACCATCCTCAGACATACGGCCAGAGTGAGCGTACTATCCAAACTTTGGAAGACATGCTTCGAGCATGTGTGATTGATTTAGGTGGTAGCTGGGATAACCACCTACCATTGATTGAGTTCTCGTATAACAATAGCTACCATACCAGCATTAAAGCTGGGCCTTTTGAGGCCTTGTACGGTAGGAAGTGCAGAACGCCCGTTTATTGGGCGGAAGTTGGAGATGTCCAACTGTCAGGACCGGAAATAGTCTTTGAAACGACGGAAAAGATTGTCTAGATTCGGGAACGTCTGAAAGCTGCCAGGGATAGGCAGAAAAGCTACGCGGAGTTAAAGCGTAAACCCCTGAAATTTGAGGTAGGGGATAAAGTGTTGCTTAAAGTACCACCCTGGAAGGGAGTGATGCGATTTGGATAGAAAGGTACGTTAAGCCCGAGATACATAGGACCATTCGAGGTCATCGAATGTGTCGGATCAGTTGGTTATAAGTTAAAGTTACCTGAAGAGCTCAGTGGTATTCACAATGTGTTCCACATCTGCAATCTGAAGAAGTGTTTAGCTGATGAATCACTAGTCATACCACATACAGATGTGCACATAGAAGAGAGCTTGA
Source organism: Helianthus annuus (assembly GCF_002127325.2). NCBI lineage: Eukaryota > Viridiplantae > Streptophyta > Magnoliopsida > Asterales > Asteraceae > Helianthus > Helianthus annuus. The sequence continues at coordinate 116,681,181 of NC_035445.2, read as the reverse complement.
AGTTTGTTGAAAAATCTGTGTCGATCGAGGAACGACAGGTTAAGAAGCTTCGAAGGAATCATGTACCGATTGTAAAGGTTAAATGGGATGCCCGTAGAGGTCCCAAATATACGTGGGAGTTAGAGTCCACGATGAAAGAAAAATACCCTCATTTGTTTCAGTAAATCTCGAGGTCGAGATTTCTTTTAAGGGGGTGAGGATGTAACACCTCGAAAATTCACGTCCTATAATGTATTGACACGTGTCACAAGCTTGAACGTGAGAAAGAATACTCTAGAGGGACAAAAATTGACAAACATGGAAAGTATAATGTCAACAAGGGATAATTATACTCTACAGTAACCCTACATGATGCTCATACCGTCAAACGAATAAATCATGGATCATACGGAACTAAATATGAAAGAAAGTGAGAGATTACAAACTACAGGGGTTAAATGTGTCAACATGTTTAAGTTATACCTCTGAGTGACCTTTTAGCAAACCCGGAGCTTTGTAACGGTGAATTATGCTCACTAGAATGCTCAATAAAAATTTCATAAAGTTTCGTTGCCATATGAGAAAGTTATGATCAAATTCGTTTAAGAGGGGTTAAAGCGTAAACGTTAAAAGTTTTGACCTTTCGGGTAATAACAAGGTGATCAAGGACTTAACAAGATGGGTAAGAGTCTTGAGGCCCTTGTACGTAAATAAGAAGGGCTCATAATGCAAGAAATACCCTTCCGAAGAGCCAAGAGCCAACCTGCAATTATTGAAAGATTTGAAATCTGTCAGAATGATTCAGGCGGGCCGCGTAAGACTAACAAGAGTCTTACGCGGGCTGCGTGAGATGCCCAGATACAGAAAAGTGAGACAGCAGCACTATTCAGCCTTGTAACCGACTTTGAAAGATCCTTTCACCAGCATGGGCGACCCCTACATGCTTTTTAGACCTTAGGGACACTTGTGGATGATCCATGATCAGTAGTAGACTTGTTTGGCAATGATCTAAGGTGATTTAAACACTATAAAAGGCCTTCATGTTACAACCTTGTGATCATTCATTCCAACTGCAATTGTGGAGCTTTCTGGAGCACAAGTGCCTTTCCAAAGCATTCCTAATCGTGCATAGGACTTCAGTAAGTATGCTTAACCTTTCTTAGTTGAGTTTTTACTTAGTTTTAGCTTAAAAGTCAAACCGTCGTAATTAACGGATGACTTAACGATTAATCATTAATGGTCCAGTGATTAGTCGAATCAAAGATAGTTATAAGTTGGTAATTATGTGGGCATTAAACCCTCAAAAGGGCACCCTCTGATTCCCACTCTAACTAGATCAAATGTCGGGTCAAAGTTGTTTAGAAAAAGTCAACAGGAGCTTAATGTTGGAATTAACGCATAATTAACAATGTAGAAGGCATGTAACCTATTTTATCACTCATATAACTTGGTAATAAGTATAAGAACTGGTCTAAGCTTGTTTGATCCGACAATTTCCTATTTAGACCCGGTTCGGAACCGAAAGTCGCAAAACATTGACTTTTGCTTTGACTTCAGTTCTGATCCGTTTTAGTAGAGTCTAGAAATGCCTTAGGACTTCCTTAGGACCAGGTTACATGATAGTATAACCCTCTGTGACTGGTTCATTGATTGTCCGAGTCGTTTGCACATTTCCGTTAAATGCTTAAAAGTTGACCATAATGCCCTTTTGTCCATAAAACGAGAATTTTGGAAATGTGAGAGAGCAAAAATCTTTGTTACTGATTTATAAACATGTCCCTAAAGTTTCATAACAGTTAGAGGTCTAGAATAGGAGTTATGCTAAATAGCGCAATTAAGAAACTTTTGTTAATTAAACGGCGCACTTAGCATAAAGCCTATCTAAACCCAACTTTTGGCACCAAACCTTTTACACACTGATGTAATATAATATTTTGAGATTTTTAAAGATTTTTAATTACTTTTAACCTGCTCATAACCTAAGATTATGGCGTTGATTCGGTAAATATCGATTATACCCTTTTCGGGCATAAAATGAGTTCTACATAGTATTTTGACACAAATCCAATTGCTACTGATTTTATGTAATAAGTAAAGTATTTTGAACTATGTAACCTGATCAGAAAAACTCAGATTTCCTGTTTAACCCGGAAATCGCTTAAAATGGCTTTTTACGCGTATTAAACGTCTAGTATAGCTTTAAAACCATTTTGTCATATAAAGACTTATTACCTACTGATGTAATTTGCTAAAGTATGTGGTTTTACTGATTACTTCAGACCCGAACATCAGAATTATAAATAAACTCTTTTATAACCTTTAAAATGACCAAAATACCCCTTCGGGGCTTATATTGAGATTAAACTCGTTTTGGGCATAATGGAAGGTATCCTACTGATATCATAACATATTTAGGGCATATTAACTTAGGAAACCTGTAAGTGACTCTCATGGTTACCCGTTACGCTTTCTGCGTGTTCGGTTCGGTTTATGTAACTAGTTTACATAAATTAGCCGAAACGGGTCAAACCTATCGTTTTTATCTCAAAATCCAGAAGGTGTTTAGTTTACCCATATTATACAAGTCCTTAAACTTGTCGGGACTAAAACACATTGTATTCCGGTCTTCGCCTAATCGTGCGTTCAAACCGTATCTTTCGTTAAAACTAACCGGTCTAAGTTTAGGCTTAATTAAAGACCCGTTAGGATTCTAATAGGTTATTATAAACCTTCGTTCCAGAATAGGAGACCCGGTAAAAGCTACACGCACTTTCTATTTGTGATTGATACTTGCAAAGGTAAATACTTTTAACTTAATTTCCCTTATACGGGCTTGGGGTACGGTATATAAAATACCGCTTGGTCCGACATTGAATCTTTAATCAAATAGAGATTAAATCATTGATATGCTCTGTTTTGAAATGTTTTGTTTGCTTAAAGCCTTTGGGGGGTTAGTGACCATGTCCCGGATATCCTTGGCATCATCTTACGAGATGGCCACGACCTGAGCACGGGGTGTAGGCGTACACCTGTCAGTGCATAAATGAATAAATAATGTGGTGTGTCTATTGATCTTTAACCCGGTCTACGGATCGGCCTACTGAACGCATAAAAAACATGTAATCCGTTTACAAGTATTATATTCAAATAATTATCCCAAGTTATAAAAGTTGTGCCACGTGCATTCAAATCAATTTTATTAAACTTTTCAAACTGAGTCGGTTGAATGTATTTACCAGTGTAAACTGACGTATTTTTCTCAAAAAGGTTAAGTGTAGGTACTACGCGAACTAGGCTGGCTTTCTCCTAGCGTCCACAATAATTCTCGCAAGCTTGGATGTCAAAACTGTTGAACAATGTTTCCTATTTATTTTTGATTCCCTGTGGATTACTTTCAACTGTTGTGATACTTGATATTACAATTATATTCAGTTGAAATATATCTATCTTTTGCTTCCGCTGTGCATTTAAATATTGTGTTGCTTGACTGTAATGTTGCCAACTACGTCACGATAATCCCCCACCGGGCCCACCGGTGAAACGTGGAAATATCGGGTGTGACATCGTCTGATCCTCTCATTCTCAATTTTCTCCTTTTCCAACTCTTGCTTCCACTTAGCACTTTTTTCGATGTAGATATTTATAGCTTTTTGCTTCGACATCATCGTAGAATTCATCATCGTCAAAGCATTTTCTCTCTCAGAGTTAGTCTTTTGAAGACCAGTTACTGTTCTGTTCAAAACGTCATAAGATTCCTTCACGTAGTTGAGATTGAACAATAGTTGTTCCGTCATTTTCTCATACTCTGCCAGCTTCTCATCTTTAACTGCACATTCTTTGCATGACTCTAGACACTTTGAACACGGTTTGATAACTTCCATAATCTTTTCAACTTCGATAATTTTCTCCACTTCAACAACTTTTTCATTTTCTTCAACTACTCTTTTGATTGTTTGAAACACTTCTTTAGCAAATTGAACTTTGCCATTAAAATCAGAATCTTCTTCTTGATTCATATTTTCACTTTTCTTTTCTGTTTCAACAATCTCCTCAGCAATACTTTTAAATTCTTCATTTTGAACAACACTTTCAAACTTCATTTGCTGTTGTTCTTTTGCTGCTCGTTTCTCCTTCAGATTCTCCAAGCGATCTGCAAAATAAAAATGAAAACTTTCAGGAGAAAGATGAGATTTTGCAATATTAATATGTTTTTCTTCTTCATTGTCACTGTTGTCATCAGTTGGAGATTAATCAAACTCTACTGATTTGTCAGAACCATCATCCGAAGAACTAGAATCAGATGGTGTTTGATCATAAACAACTGCCTTTTCTGAACTTTCATCCGAACTAAGTGAGCTTTCTTCAGATGAACCTGACTTTTCTTTTTCATTCTTCACAATTTCACCAATAGACTTCATCCACTCTGTGAACATGTCTGGTTCTTTCACAATCTTGGCAATAAAAGCTTTGAAATCTCCTTTCTCGTCGGTAAACATCTCCTAGCTAAAGCCTTCTAGTAGCCTTTCATCATCTTGAAAGTTCCAGTTAAAGATTTCTTGATTCCCTAGACATGCTCTTTTTGAATCCTCGATCGCTTTTCTACAATGAGCCACTTGTGGTTCTTGCTGTTGCTGACCAACTTGTTGATAGATAGCTTTCCGGTAGTAATCATCTTTTCCGAATGGATTCTTCGCATTACTAGCTTCTCTGTTCTTGCATTCCCTCTTGAAATGACCTTTCTCCCTGCATCGAAAACAAGTAACTTTAGATTTATCAAAACCTAAAGTAGACACATGTGCATCAAGAAAGTCATTTCTTCCAGTAATCAGCTTGAACTTTTCTGCTCTTCTTAGGACACTAGCTAGACACCATTTGATATCCATGAGCTCCATCTCTTCAGCGTCTATCTGATCGTAATCCTCCTTTGTGAGCATAAGATTCCTGATCCGTCCTGCAACCAAGCCTTCATAGGATAGTAGCACGGAACCAAGTAACGCCATGTGATCCTTTGCAACCTCTTCAGAAAAGCTTTGTCCATCTGGAAGACTCAATGCAATGTTGCATTGTATCACACAACCATTACCATTCTTTGAACTTTGAGAACTGAAACTTTCAGATGAACTCTTGGGATTAACACTCGGATATGAAGAGAATCCATTGCTTTTGTTTGAACTTTGATCAACTTTTTCCGATGAATCTCCAGCACTAAACGCAGTTTGGATTTTCGGGCTTCTTTCAACTTCTGGAACACTGCCTTTGTAGTACATTCTCACATCCTGTTGACCACTTGGACTGTTCATCCTCACAATCTTTTGCTGTTCCAGATCCTGACCCTCTATCTTCTCAATAAACTGAGAAATCGTTAACCCCAGTGTTCTTCAAGATCATCAAATATGTACCCCATTCTTTTTGCGGTAATGCATCAGCTAGCTTGTCAACCCACTCTTCACGATCTTTTGTTATACTTAGCATCGACATGGATCGCACCAAGTGGCAGTATCTCTCAATAAGCTTCTTTGTATCTTCACCCGGTAGACTGGTGAATAAATCAAACTCTTTCTTGAGTAATGCCTTTTTACTCTTAATCATATTCTCACTACCCTCAAACTTGACTCGAAGAGCATCCCAAATCGATTTTGAAGTTTTGTCATGCTGAAGTAACACAAAAATGTCTTCTTTGATAGCTTGCTGAAGTAAATTAATCATCATCTTTTCAGCTTTATACATGTCTCGTTCTTAAACAGTAAACTCAGATATTGCTTTCTCAACTTGCAAATCAGTACATGGTAAGACATACTTCTTCAAAATGCACTCCCAAGATCTCAAATGGTTATCCTGAACCCAGTTTTCGAATCTGTCTTTCCATCCATAATATTCCTCAATACTCATGAGTTTCGGGGGCTTTTGTAACGTTCCGGTCTCGTTTTCCAGATTCATGTTCTGAGCAATGGAAGCCAGAGTAGATGGAGTAGCAAACGCGTTGTAAAAATCGTTATCCATGATTCAATGATCAAATTTCTAAACACAGTCAAGTTAAAGCGGAATAACCCAGATACAGTTTTTTTTTTCGAGCGAAATAACCAACTTCAGTTTCAAGCGAAATGCCTTGTTGAAGCGGAATCAACAAACTGTTTTCAAGCGGAATATGGTCTGGAGCGGAATCACACTGTGACTGTTTGAAGCGAAATCACCAACAACCCTTTTAGAGCGGAATCACCAGGAATTCTCAAGCGGAATCTGATAATGTCTGATTTCTCTTGAAATGATTCAAGCGAAATAGTAACTTTGAAACGGAATCAGTCAATTTCGAGCGAAATAAGCCGTGTGGAATCAAGATCTCGAGCGGAATCAAAAACTGTACTTTCGAGCGGAATCACTTCTCGAATTCATTTTTGCCATTTTTAATGTGAGTTTCAATCTGTAACTTTCTAGGATTTGTTAATACGTATTTTTACACAAGCTGTGAAAAATTGAACCGTTTTTGACCGTGAAATCTTGCTGAAATGATGAAAGAAGGTGTAGAAGATAGAAAATTCAATGATATCCAGCTGTAAACTGCAGAACTCCTCCTCATGTGCTCTGATACCACTTGTAGGATCGTGTATCTGACCCGAACGATTCGTTCAGAGGAGTTTTGATCAGTTTCAGGTGCGGAAAACAAGAAACTGACTTAGAAACAGCTTAATCTTCACTTTAAACACTGATTAGATTGAAATAACAACAATTACAATCAGTCTTCACACCGGCAGCACCTCGGTATGGAATTCAAGAACATGCACAACTAATTTCGCTCGAGTCACAAATGACCTATATATAGACTGCCTGATTTCGCTTGAACATGCTCAAGCGAAATCAGCAACTCAAGCGAAATCTCACAATAACAATTCGAGCGGAATTAGAACTTATGATTTCGCTTGAAATGATCAGATTCCATTTCAAGCGGAATCAGCCTAAAACACACTAAACTTTCCTATTTTCTCGATCAACGTGCCCTGATTTATCCTATCTAGACTAAGACTCGATACAAGATGAAGTCGACAGATGTATGCACTAACATAAATTCAAGATATGAGCCGCACATCTCACATGTAAAAATTCTCCCTTCAACACACCACATTCCCAATGGTTGAAAACCTTTTGCAAGTGTTTAATAGCTAAATCATTTGAGCTAGCATTATCTACCGTCACACGTAAAACATTTTTTAAACCCCATTCTATTAAACACTTTTCAACTGCTCTCCCTATTAAGACCCCGGAATGACCAACGATTGGGCAAAAATTTATAATTCTTTTATGCAAATGCCAATCATCATCAAGAAAATGTGCAGTTAAACACATATAAGATAAATTTTGGCCCGAAGTCCAAGTGTCGGTGGTTAAACATATTCTAGCGGACATGCTCTTAAATATATCTACTAATCGCCTCCTTTCCTCGATAAAATAGCTATAGCAATCTCGTGTAGCAGTTGAACGTGAAGGTACAATAAAATGCGGATTAATAACCTTACAGAACTCACGAAACCCTCACGCTCAACAAAAGAAAATGGCAATTCGTCAACAATCAACATTTTTGCTAAAGCCTTCCTAATAATTTCTTGGTTAAACTCCCATAACTTAGGTATTGTCCTTGTTTCAATCGAACCATCATCACTAACATGTGTCTTAGACTCAAGATCAAGTAATTTTTGCTTTTTATCAATGTTTGCTGGAAATTTCGGACAAGTGCTAATGTGGTTTTTCAAAGGGGTCATCCCAACTTTTGATGCACAACCTATCAACCTACTACAATAAACACACTCAGCCTTATCAACGACATCACTCTTAACGATATGATCCCACCAACCAGATCTTTTTCTACTTGCACGTGTAGGTTGAGATTCACTTACAGTACTGTCGGGAATATTTGGGGGTTTATCATTTTGCTTCTTCTTTTGCTTCTTTTATTTAGCCTTGGAAATCACCTCATTTTCCGACACTAACTCACAATCGGAGTTATTTGCAGTAGGGGCATCCATTTAAAACAACCTGTAACAAATACAAAACAAAACCATAAGCAACAAATCTGTTCAAAGTTCAACTGAGACAAATATGTTTATGTCCAAAACAGCTTATAAACTGATGTATATTATACAAACAAATATGTTCAAAGTATGTTTATGTCCAAAACAGCTTATAAACGAATCTGTGAATCTACTGTTAACTAATAAAAGTACTAAACTAATCTACTTTTAACAAATCTGTAACAAAACAGCTTATAAACTTATGTATATTATACAAACAAATCTGTTCAAAGTAGAAGTTTGATGTATATTATACAAACAAATCTGTTCAAAGTTGTAGGATCGTTTTCGGCCCTGAATGAGTCGATCAGAAGAATTCCTATCCAAAACAAGAGGCGAAAACTAATGTTTTGGTGCATTCTCAGCCGTATTCACTTTTAACTGTTGTATTATTGCTCAATTGATCAATTACAAGCTCTGACAATACTTCGACAGCACTTCGTGGCTCACCGGAAGAAAACACTTAGAACTATGCATCTGATTTTGCTCCTACATACCCCTATATATAGTCCCTCTGATTTCGCTCCTACAAGTAATGTCCCTCTGAAATCAGGAAGTTACATTATGGGCGAAATCAACTCTATAGACACACACGGGCGAAATCAGGATTATGAGATTTCGCTCCAAATGACCACATGTCATTTGGGGCGAAATCACTTCTAATACATGTTTCTAGGATTTCGTGCCTGGTTCTATCCTATACAACGCAAGACTCGATACAAGACGTAGGCGACAGATGGATGCACCAACAAACTCCCCCTCGGATGTTGACGGAGTCTTCAGTGTCGAGTCTTTGATTGTCAACCTTCAGTCTTTATCAGTCTTCCATCATCCTCTGAAGTATTTGTCATAGCAAGAATCCTCATTCTCTATCTTCATCATCAACAAATACCTCACCCTCGGATGTTGAATCTTTAAACTTCATCAGTATCAGAAAATCCAAGATCAATACTGGCTTTTCCTGCTTTATCAACATTTTCTTCAGACTCCCCCTCTCAATCTACTGGGATCGTAGTCTGGAATTCTCTCATTCATTCTAAGATCGTGATCAGGCTCTCTTTTGGTCGTCACCTGGCTCAAGTTTACCTGCACAATCTCTACCCAACACATAAGTTTCTTTTAAAGATTAAACCTTTAAACTTTTAGAAACTTTTGTAAGAAGCATTTAATAATAATTTTTACATTCAGGATCTTTTCCTAGCTCTTATCATGTAAACTTAACATCTTCACATACTCTCTCCCAAACCTGTTCGTCAAGTTTAGCACTTGAAATTTCGAAAATCAGCTTTTCAACCCCAGTTGTCGAAAATCTTTATGAATTTTTTTCAAAATTTATGCTAAAACACACTAAAATCTTTTTGGATTTTATGAAAGAAAGTAAATGCAGAAAAATAACAACAGTAAAGAAACTATTTACAGACAATATTTTTGTGAGTTCGTGCAAGAGGATCATATCAGTTTTTGAGACATATCACCAACACCATTAAGCTAGATTTCATTTTAAGTTCTAAACAATTCACCTAGATTGTCAGTATGTTTGTCCTCTTAAATTTTCACACAAAGTTCAACTGTTTCGAGATATGCAATTAGTGTCTTAATTACTTAAACTTATTCGTGTGTCCCACCACTTGATCCCAATATTCAGTCTTACAGGTGAGTATACCACAAATGATATCTGTAAAGGGGTTAAATTGCGAGGGCCGTGAGAGCTCAGGTCGATACTTCCGTATACGCAAAGAGATGACGGCTTCGACTTTTCGGTGTGTCCCCTTTGGAGGATCTTTTTGTTACAACAGCAGTGACTATCAATTTTTTTGTTTCATCAACTTGCTGAGGGCGATGCTATATTTCAAGCATTTGCAGAAAGTATTATTCGGGGACTAGGTCAATATTTCCATACAGCAGAAGTCCCGGAATAATACCCCAGATATCACTGAGCATAAAGACCTAGTATCTCAGAATACGGGACTTTTCAAACAAGATTTCAGGGGTTACCTATATATTCAAGAATTTGTTACCCACAGAATAAGCTAGTTTGAATTTAGGTTTATATCTCGTTACAGTTTATTGAATGTGTGAAAATCTACTGACACATCCACAGTGAGATTGTTTATCACAATTAACTTTGCATTTCTTTAGCGTGTTGTGATAGTCCACTGATGTACTATCATTTCCTCTTTTATGCAACAAAAACTCATTTTTCAGTTTTATCATGTTTTTGGCTTTTTCGAATTTTCTAATGTTTTTGGATTTTTCTAAAAAAAAAATTTCTTACTCCCCCTAAAATTCAAAAACATCTAAAGAAAATTGAAAACAAACTGTACAGAACATGACAACTGATATCGAATTGCCTCAATTCTCCATTCGCTTGGCATAAACAATCAGAACTCCCCCTCACAACAAACTATTTTCCCATTAAGATTTCAAAACACTTAAGTTTGTTTTAATCAGAATGGTTTTTCCGGAAAATAAGTTCGTTTATCTACCATTTGTAGGTTTTGGGGTCATTTCATCACATCGTTTACCAATCTTATGAATGATAGTTAACTCAAATTCAAATTAATGACCTTGAATAACCACTTATAGAATCAATGATTGGACCACTTGTAGAATTAACAATTAAACAATTCAAACCTATTTTTCAACCAATTACCATCTGTTGGTTGAATTATCAAGGTGCTGATTCCTACTCCACGCTTACAAACCTGGGAGTTCCGGCAATTCCTGCTTTTTCAAAATAAAATTTTAACAAACATTTTCAAGAAAGATGCCAATTCATGCTCCGCGATTACCAACTTGGGAGCTCCGGCAAGTAAGGTTTTACTCTTTGAAAAATATATCCACCCAAGCCTGACCTTCCTTGGGTGTAACAACATCTTCTTCTTCATCTTTTCTTTCAACAGACTTGTGAACACGTCTTTTAGAAGCATAAAATTCTTTGACACTTTTGGCCTTACCATTGACCATTTGTCCAAAAATGTGTTTCACATTTCCGTTGAGAGTCTTTTCAACATCAAATTTCTTCTTGTCAGAATAAAATTGATTTGAAATCTCTACTTTTCCAACTTTCTTCATAAAATTTTCAGCACGCAACGGTGGAAAATTTTCATCATTCATAGTTGGGACTGATCTTTCAACCTTTCTTTCAACACGTGGCTCCTCTGATTTTGTGGAATCAGATTCATCACCAGAATTATTACCTAAACCTTTCACAACCCATTTTTGATTTTTTACATTTTCTTTTCTTTTCAAAGCACTCTTTGAACATTCTCCCTTCTCAAAGGTCGAATTTTCAAAGCCAGTAAACTTTCGGGATGAAAGTTCAGTTTTCTCGACTACTTTCTCTTTCAGTTTACCAGAGACTTCCTGTTTTGGTTTGAATGTCTTCGGACAATTCTTAGCAACATAACCAACAGTTTTACACTGAAAACAGGTTCTCTTTTCAAACTTTCTCTGACCAACATTCTTCTTCAACTCGTCTTGCTTCTTGGCAAGGAATTCCTGATTCGTCTGCTTTCTGAATGTTTGTTCTTTCTCAGCTTCTGATGTTTTTCCTGAAACAAACACAGTTTTTGGTTTATAAACTTTTTTCATTTTTATAATTTTTTGTTTGATTAAAACCAAGACCTTTCTTTCTGAAATTAGGATTATGGTTTGGTTTCTTTTGGAAACTATAATCACAATTGTAACCCATTTTCTTGTTAATTCTTTGTTGTTCTCTTGAAGTGTATTGTTTAGGTTTTCCAATAAGATTTAAATCTTTTATTTCAGAAATATTAATTTCTGTAATTTTGAAAACCTTTTGAATCATTTCAAATCTGACACTTCTTATTGGAAAAGCTTCATCAGAATATAATTTGTCAAAATCTTTCAAAGTATATGCCACTTTGAATGATTCATCATTCAAATTAGATTTTGATAGCAAAAACTCTTTATCATAAAGTCGTTTGTCCTTTTTGATTGTTGACTTTGACGCATCGGACTCAGATTTTGACTTGGATTTGGACTCCGGTTTTGACTCCTCACAATCATCTTTATCTAACACCTGATCGACCACACTTTTTATCAACTTTGACTCATGATCAGTGTCGGATGATGTGTACGTGACATCAATATTTTCTGGCAAGTTATCCGACGTTCCAGACTCCCATTGTAAGTTTATTGCCTTTTTGATTCTTTTGGAATTTGGATTTCAAGGTGAATATCCATTTTCGACCGGGGGCGGGCATTTATTGTAGACCACTCTTGGTTTCTTACCAGAAATTTTCACTTCATCTTCGTCTTTTGTCACGGATTTCTCTTCTTTTGAAGTCTTTACTTTTTCAAAAGTCTTCAAATTCTCCACAATCGGATAAATCCTGTCAACCACAAAAGTAGAACATGAATAACTTTCTAATAACTTGTTGATTCTTTCAGTTTCGATTCTTTGTGTTTCCACCTTTAATTCCAGCTCAGCACACTTCTTTATGTGAAAATTGACAACATCAAGCTGTCTTATGTAAGCTCTCTTCAGTGTATTCATTGCCACAGCTTGTTCACAGTTTGAATCAGTATACTTGTTGATTTCTCTGTTCATTGTATCATAGGATTCTTTCAATCTGTTTATGTTGTGCAGCAACTCATTGTTCTGCTTGATTAAAGAATCACAGTTCATGCACTTTTCAGGAACTTTGACAGGTTCTGTATCAACTTTGACTTCAAATTCAGGAACAACTTTGACTGTTCTGTTTGATCGTAAAAATTCAGCTCTTCTCTTTTTCTCGGCTTCAGCTTCAGCTTTTAATCTCTCTTCCTCTTCTTCAATCTTTCTCTGTCTTTCTTCAGCAGCTTCTCTGACTTTTCTGTATTTTTCTGCCCTTTTCAGATCGTAGGCATTTGCAATGAAAGCTTTAACATTTGAAGTGTCTTTGGACATCTCTTTGGCCATGTATTCTTGATCTGGGCAAAAATTGTCCCAACAGAAACCTTCAGCCAATTTTTCATCATCTTGTTCTGCCAAACACACTTTGCTGTTTGTTGGAAGATATTTATCTCAGCTAAAATTATCATTGTCACACCCCGATTTCCACGTGTTTCACCGGTGGGCCTGGTGGGGGATTACCGTGACGTAGTTGGCAACAATATAGTCAAACCACAATATTTAAATGCACAGCGGAAGCATAAAGATAGATTATATTTCAACCATCGATTGTAATATCCAAGTATCACGAATAGTTGAAATAAATTCACATGGGATCAAAATAAAAATATAGATATTGTTCAACAGATATAGCATCCCAAGCTTGCGAGACTCTAACGATGCTTAAGGAGTGGCCAGCCTATTACGTACAGAACCTGCATTTAATCTTTTTGGGGAAAATACGTCAGTTTACACTGGTAAATCCATTCAACCGACACTTTTGTAAAAATGTTTAATAAAATTGATTTGAATGCACAAGGCACAAACTCTTTATAACTTGGAATAATTTATCAATTAAATCTTGTAAAAGAATTACATGTTCACTATGCGTTCGGTCGCCCGGGTCGTGCCGGGTTTAAGGTTAATAGACACGCCACAAAGCATAAAGCCGTGGCGGGAAAACCAACGGTTATACCTTTATAATTATAGACACATTGTTAGGTGTACGCCTACACCCGCGTGTCGAGGTCGTGGCCATTTCGTAAAATGATGCCAAGGATATCCGGGACATGGTCATTAAGCTCCCAAAGGCGTAAAGCCAACAAAACCAATTTTTAAACGGGTCACATTGATAATAACCAACTACTAATGAGTTGGGTCAATTGCCCGACCAAGCGGTATCTTTATATACCGTAACCCAAGCCCGTATAACGGAAAATAAGTTAAAAGTATTTACCTGAGCAAGTAATAACCTCAATAAACAAATGCAAGTATCTTTTACTGGTCTCCTATTCTGGAACGAAGGTTTATAACAACCTATTAGAATCCTAACGGGTCTTTAATTTAGCCTTAGCTTAGACCGGTCAGTTTCAAAGGATATATACGGTTTAATCTCGTGAAAGGCGAAAACCGGGAATGGAATGTGGTTTGGACCCAAAAAGTTTGAAGACTTGTTTTATATGGGTATAATAAACACATTCTGGATTTTGAAGTAAAAACGATAAGGTTTGACCCGTTTCGGCTAGTTTATGTAAACTAGTTACATAAACCGAACCGTGCGCGCATAAGGCGTAACGGGTAACCGTATGAGTCCTACACAGGTTTCCTCAGTCAATATGCTTTAAAGAGGTTGTGGTATCAGTAGGATACCTTCCATAATGCCCGTAACGAGTTTATATCCAACATACGCCCCGTAGGGGTATTTCGGTCATTTTAAAGATTATAAAAGAGGTTTCTGAGTTCTACATGAAATCTGAGTTTTCTGAATAGTTTATAAAGTCCAAAATACTTTATTTATTATTTAAAATCGGTAGCAACTGGAATCAGGTCAAAATACCTTGTAGAACTCAAGTTATGTCCGAAAAGGGTATATTCGGTATTTACCGAATCGATGCCATAACCGCAGGTTATGAGCAGGTAAAAAAAAAATAATTAAAAATATTTAAAAATCCCAAAATATTATTTTACATCAGTGTGTAAAAGATTTGGTGTCGAAATTTGGGTTTAGATAGGCTTTATGCTAATTGCGCCATTTAATTACTAAAGTTTCCGTAATTGCGCTATTTAGCATAACTCCTATTCCAGACCTCGGATTGACATGAAATTTTAGGGAAATGCTTAGAAATCAGTAACTAAGGTTATTGTCTTTTTACATGTACAAAATTCTCGTCTTAAAGTGAAAAGGGCGTTATGGTCAACTTTTAGGCGTTTAACGGAAATGTGCAAAAGACTCGGACAAACAACGAACCGGTCACAGAGGGATATGCCATCATGTAACCTGGTCCTAAGAGAGTCCTAAGGCATATCTAAAACATACCATAATGGGTCAGAACTGAAGTCAAAGCAAAAGTCAAAGCCTTGCGACTTTCGGTTCCGAACCGGGTCAAAATAGTAAATGGTCGGATCAAACAAGCTTAGAGTAGTTAATATACTTATTATCATGTTATATGAGCGTTAAAACAGGTTACACACTATCTACATTACTGATTATGCATAAAATCGCAAATTAGCATTCTGTTGACTTTTTCTAAGCAAGTTTGACTCGACATTCGGACTAGTTAGAGTGGGAATCAGAGGGTGCCCTTTTAGGGGTTTAATACCCACATAATTACCAACATATAACTAGCTTTTGATTCGACTAATCACTAGACCATTAGCGATTAATCGTTAAGTCAACCGTTAATTACGACGGTTTGACTTTTAAGCTAAAACTAAGCAAAAACTAAACTAAGGAAGGTTAAGCATACTTACTGAAGTCCAATGAATGACTAGAGATGCTTAGAGAAGGCACTTGTGCTCCAGAGAAGCTCCAAGATTGCAGAAAGATGAGTGAACACAATGTTGCAACTCATTGGCCTTTTATAGTGTTCAACATCCTCCAAGATGGTGACAACTAAGTCTATGGGGTGATCCAGATCATTTACAAGTGTATCCTAGTGCCTAGGAAGTGTTAGGAGTCGCCCATGTCCCTGAAAATATCTTACAAGGTCGGTTTAACTGTTATAACAGCCAACAGCCAACTTACTGTCGCTGGGCACCCCTTACGGACCATAAGGCAGGGCTCTTGCGGTCCGTAAGCCTTTGACAGAGAAAACGTTTTAACCTTTCGCACCTTACGGTCCGTAAGGCAGGACCCTTGTGGTCCGTAAGCCCTTGTCAGAAGCAAAAAAAAAATAACCTTTCATGATTTGAACGGACAACTTGCAATGCATGATTCCTGGTTGGCATTTTCAGCACAATGCCTTTAACCCATGCTTGGACAGTTATCTACTCTATCACAATGTATCATTGGTTTGCACAAAGATGGAATTCATGAACAATGGTTTATTGAACATTATTTTCATAGGATCCAAATTAGTAAACTTGGACATCCTTTATCATTAGTAAGCACCGGATTAAGGTATAGTTGTTTGTTAATCATGCTAGGGTCTTGGGATTTATAATGAAGAAGTCGTTCAGAGGTATAAATTAACATGTCGACATGTCTAAAAATCCTACCACACATCTTTTAATTTGATCCGGGTTTATAATACTTTTGTCGTATGTGACACTTGTCGTTTATTTATTTGACACAAAATTTTGAGGTGTTACATCCTCACCCCCTTAAAAGAAATCTCGACCTCGAGATTTATTGAAATAACTGAGGGTACTTTTCTTTCATCGTGGATTCTACCTCCCACGTGTATTCGGGACCTCTACGGGCATCCCATTTTACCTTCACAATCGGTATATACTTCCTGCGAAGTTTCTTAAGCTGTCGATCCTCGATCGACACAGGTCGTTCAACAAATTTTAAGCTCTCGTCGATGTGTACATCTGTATGTGGTATAACCCGTGATTCATCAGCGAAACACTTCTTCAAGTTACAGATGTGAAACACATTGTGGATACCACTGAGCTCCTCTGGTAAGTTTAATTTGTAGGCAACCGATCCGATACGTTCGATTACCTCGAAGGGTCCAATATATCTCGGGCTTAGCTTGCCTTTCTTTCCAAATCGCATCACCCCCTTCCAGGGTGATACCTTAAGCAAAACCTTGTCGTCTACTTCGAAATTGAAAGGCTTACGCTTCAAATCTGCGTAGCTCTTCTGCCTGTCTCGGGAAACCTTCAATCGATCGCGAATTTGGACAATCTTGTCCATTGTTTCAAATATTATATCAGGTCCTGTCATCTGGACATCTCCCACTTCTGCCCAACAAACGGGCGTTCTACACTTTCTACCATATAGGGCTTCAAAAGGTGCAGCCTTAATGCTTGTATGGTAGCTGTTGTTATAGGAGAATTCGACCAATGGTAGGTGGTTATCCCAGCTACCACCTAAGTCGATCGCACATGCACGAAGCATGTCTTCCAACGTTTGGATCGTACGCTCACTCTGTCCATCTGTCTATGGGTGGTAAGCCGTACTGAAATTCAAACGTGTGCCCAAAGATTGTTGGAAACTTTTCCAAAAGTGTGACGTGTATCTGGTATCTCTATCAGAGATGATAGACACAGGCACGCCATGAAGGGCTACAATCTTATTTACAAACAACTGGGCTAGTATATCGGAGCTATGAGTCTCCTTTATGGGTAGGAAATGTGCTGACTTAGTCAGTCTATCAACTATTACCTATATTGTATCGTTTCCCTTCTTTGTCTTTCGTAACTTGGTGATGAAGTCCATCGTCACCATTTCTCATTTCCACTCAGGAAGTTCAGGCTGTTGTAGCAAGCCTGACGGCTTTTGATGTTCTGCTTTTACTTGCGCACAAGTCAAACACTTTGCTACATAGGTGGCTATAGACTTCTTCAAGCCTATCCTCCAAAAGTTTTCCTTCAAATCCTGGTACATTTTATCAGCTCAAGGATGAACGGAATATCGGGAACTGTGGGCTCCTGAAGGATAACGTCACGAAGACCTCCATAAACAGGAACCCATATTCTTCCATTCAATCTTAGAATTTCGTCTTTGCCGTAGGATAACTGCTCTTCAGTTACTCCTAGCTTTTCGTTAGGATAGTTTGCTTCTAACAAAGCTTCTTTCTGTGTAGCTAACAACCTCTCATTCAGACTGTTCTTGATTTTAATGCTCTTGGCATTGATTCTTATTGGTTTCACTCTTTCTTTTCTGCTCAAGGCATCTGCGACTACATTGGCCTTGCCTGGATGGTATCTTATTTCACAGTCATAGTCGTTCAGAGTTTCCATCCAACGTCGTTGCCTCATATTCATATCTTTCTGATTGAACAGGTGCTGGAGGCTTTTATGATCCGAGTAGATCACAAACTTAATGCCATATAAGTAATGCCTCCAAAGCTTTAGTGCAAATATAACGGCACCCAACTCCAAGTCATGGGTGGTGTAGTTCTTTTCATGCACTTTTAATTGTCGTGACGCATAGGCAATCACCTTGCCCCTCTGCATAAGCACATAACCCATACCGGTGTGCGATGCATCACAATATACGACAAATTCTTCCATTCCTTCCGGCAATGTCAATACTGGAGCATTGCTCAGCTTTTGTTTGAGGATATCGAAAGCTTCTTGCTGCTTAGGGCCCCAATTGAACTTTATACTCTTCCTAGTCAAGGAAGTTAGGGGTGCAGCAATTCTTGAGAAGTTTTCGATGAAGCGTCTGTAGTATCCTGCTAGACCTAGGAAACTGCGAATCTCCGTAGGTGTCTTCGGCTCCTGCCAGTTCATGACGGCTTCAACTTTGGCGGGATCCACTTGATACCACGCTCACTGACTACATGCCCAAGGAACTGGACTTCCCGTAGCCAAAATTCACATTTAGAGAACTTGGCATAAAGCTTTTCTTGATGAAGCAGTTTAAGAATACATCGGAGATGCTTCTCATGGTCAGCTTGACTTTTGGAGTAGATGAGGATGTCATCGATGAAGACAATGACAAATTTATTCAAATAAGGCTTACAAACGCGATTCATGAGATCCATGAATGCGGCAGGTGCATTAGTGAGCCCAAAAGGCATCACTAGGAACTCGAAATGACCATAACGAGTCCTGAAAGCAGTCTTGTGCACATCTTCGTCTTTGACCTTCAATTGATGGTACCCTGACCTTAGGTCAATCTTGGAAAAGTAGCTCGCTCCTTGCAACTGATCGAACAGATCGTCGATCCTGGGCAAAGGATACCTATTCTTGATTGTAACTTTATTCAGCTCACGGTAATCGATGCATAGACGCATCGAACCATCTTTCTTCTTGACGAACAGGATTGGTGCTCCCCAAGGAGATGAACTTGGTCTATCAAAACCTTTGGCTAGCAGATCATCTAGCTGCGTCCTCAATTCTTTCATTTCCGTGGGTGCCAATCTATAAGGTGCTCTCGCAATAGGTGCGGCTCCTGGAATGATGTCGATACTAAATTCCACTTGCCTGTCTGGTGGCAAACCAGGCAGTTCTTCTGGGAAAACTTCGGGATAGTCAGAGATGACTGGGATGTCTTCAATCTTGGGTTTCTCTTCACCGATAGTCACCTGTGCCATATAAATGACACATCCTTTCTTGAAACATATGGATGCCTTTAGCATAGATACTTGTGTAGGCAATCCATGACGAGTATCTCCCTGGATGGTAAGTGGTTCTCCGGACGGGGTCTTGATTACCACTTGTTTCTTGTTGCACATAATTTGGGCCTGGTCATGCGATAACCAATCCATACCCAACACTACGTCGAAACCAGCGAGTTTAAAGGGTAACAGGGATAAAGGAAATGAGTGATTCCTAATGGATATGACACATCCATCTAAAACAGTTGAGACTGTTCCCATAGTCCCATCAGCTAGTTCTACTTCATATTTCACATTCAAGGTTTTAACAGGCAATTTTAACAACTCACAGAACTTATCATCCACAAAGGATTTATCCGCTCCAGAATCAAACAATACTCTTGCGAATACATCATTGATAAGAAACGTACCGGTTATGACGTTGTCATTCTGGATAGCCTCTTGAACATTCATCTGAAAGACCCTCGCATTGGTCTTTTTCCC
This sequence comes from Helianthus annuus, assembly GCF_002127325.2. NCBI lineage: Eukaryota > Viridiplantae > Streptophyta > Magnoliopsida > Asterales > Asteraceae > Helianthus > Helianthus annuus. The sequence goes on along the minus strand of NC_035445.2, from coordinate 116,661,523 downwards.
TTCTTCAGCCTTCTTCACTATCTTCGGGCAGTTAGTCTTGATGTGCCCTTTCTCGTTGCAACTATAGCAAGTTGCATCCTTGAGTTTCTTACACTCAAGAGTCCTATGTTCAGAGGACTTGCAAATCCCACATGCTTTCGGCTGGGATTTCTGTTCAAATCTGCACTTTCCGAAGTGGTGCTTCTTGCAAACGTTGCACTTGGGCCTATCGCCCGACTGTCGATCATTCTTCTTGTTCTTTGACCTCTTCTTATGGTCACGATTCCCCCGGTGCTTCTTGTTAGACCTTCGTGAATCGTCATCTTCACGTTTTCTTTTCTCACTATCAGTGTTCCTTAATGATCTCTGCCTCACTACATCCAGTGTGAGAGACAGAGATATATCTGCCACGGATCTGAAGGTAGCAGGCCTAGAAGCCTTCATGCTAGCTTTTATCTCTGGGGCCAAACCCCCAATGAAACGCGCGATCCGTTTGGGTTCCGGTGTCACAAGGTACGGAACCAATCTCGACAGAGTGTTGAAAGTCGTGAGATAAGCCTGGCAATCCAGGTTCTTCATGACCAACGATAGGAAATCAGATTCTATCTTCTCAACCTCGTGCTGAGGGCAGTAGTTTTCTTTGATGACAGCAATAAATTCCTCCCACGTCATGCTATTCAAAACAGCCTTTCCAGAGGCTTGAACCAAAGATCTCCACCATGCTAGGGCTTCACCCTTAAACGACTGGGATACAAACTTCACCACGTCTCTCTCATCACAACCACTGATGTCCACAACAGTGTCCATTTCGTCCAGCCAGGTCATGCAATCCACCGCGCCCTTTTCCCCAGTAAAATCTCTGGGTTTGCAGGAGACAAAGTACTTATACGTGCAACCCTTGGCGCGGGGTGCATTAGTGAACACTTTTTTCTTAGGACGGACACTCTTCTCATTTGACGAGTGCCGATCGTCGTTCTTCTTAGGCTTAGACGGGGTCGCCTAGGCAGTTCACTCAGCTTAACCAACCCATGAGTTTGATTTTACCGCTCCGTGTTCTTTGATTTTTTAAGCCTCTCGAAGACTAATCGGGGGGACTTCTATATGATTGACCCTTGTCTTGGATTTGACTACTATGTCATCCACATAGTCTATACATCATCTCAGTCGTAGGTTCAAATCCTACTTGGGGAGAATTTAGAGTTCTCGCTTTTCTGACCCAGAAGAAGGGGATCGCCACAATCAAGAAGCAAGCTAAAAGCTGTTGTTTAGATAAATAAACAACCAATAGATAGAATTAAATAGGCAGAAAGAAGCAATGAAAAAAAAATTCAAGGACCATGCAGCTCCCGCCAAAGCAAGAAAAGGGTGGTTTGCTGTGAGATTTAGAATGGGTTCTTGGCTTTGAGTGTGGTATAGATAAGGTCCTGCTTCGAGATTCGCTGTACTCTTCATATTGCCGATCTAAGGCCGTCTTCACAGCGTTGTCTACCAAAGCTTTCAATTCAGTGCCCGTTATATGAATTTCGGCGTTATCGTTGTCATCTTCCTTCGAATGACTATTAACTTCATTTGGGTCAGCCATTTTGAGGTCTTGATCTGCTACAAGGAATATGACAGAATTCTATTTAGGAGTTTATTATGGAACTGTCTTTTATGGCAATTCATTAACCATGGTAAACATAGACCATATTTGGTTAATTAGCTACTCATTTTTATTTAGGATTTGAATATAACTTATCCTAATTACAAATAATATTGTTAGTGGCACAAAAGCCTAGTCACAAGGACGTTTTATATATTATTAGCCAGGATTTTGGAGAATCAAGGCATGAAGGTTTGAACCATAGTTCTTTTACCTTTTCTGACAGGGAGTCATAGACCACAACTGTCTGTTGTCTTATATGACAATAAGTATGGCCCGGAGGCACTACATCACTAATGGATGTTTAATGAATGATCATCTTCATAAATCATTAACCTAGGTCTTGGAATCCTCTGAAGGATTCTTATATAAGAATGACGCGTGTGATTTTAACGAATCACATCTGCCAAGAATGTTAACACGTTTACAGAGGTTAAAAGGAATCTGAACCTTTTACTCAGGTCTCACCATCTTGGCCGGGTCTTATAATGACACCAGGCTAGGCCTCACCATTAAGATTCTTTATTTAGGCAGACTTATTTAAAAGGAATGATTTTTAATTTATTTCATATAATAATGTATATAATGACAAAAATGAAATTTATAAGCTTAACATTCCATTAATCATAATAATGATTACACACTGCCCTAAACGGGACTTTTAATAGACAAATACCTACGCAGAGGTTTACAGAAAACAAGTCCACGCAGGGACTGAAAGGAAATTGTCCACGCAGGGACTGAAAGGAAATTGTCCACGCAGGGACTACACACTATAAATGCCCACGCAGGGACTAAACAAATAAATGTCCACACAGGGGCTTGATTTAAAATAGGAATTACAGTAGAACATATAAAGACTAATGATCTCGCTTCTTCTTTCCCTTTAATAGGTTTGCTAGGCCATTAAGGAATCCACGATTGTTCTTGCGTTCTTGCTTAAAGTCTCGTTCCACACGATTCAAATGGTGGAGGATTTCTCCCTGTTCTGGTGGGGAAAAACGTGGCTGCTGCGTTACGTGCTGAGCCGGAGTTCTAGCAGGAGCTGGATACCCATGAGCTGCGTATCCTAATCCCCAAGGGTCTCCATAAGGTCTGTCGGGATAGAGGGCGTTGTAATTGGCCGCTACCACGTATGGGTCGGCATCCGCATAATTATAGTTGTAGTGCGTGTGAGTCGACTGCTCGAATGGGTTGTATGCGGTGGAACCGGCGTACGCAGGTATTGGGTTATCATAGCCGAATTGTGGTGGAGGTGGTGCGACTGGTGCAGAATTCACCTCTGCAGGGTGGCTCGAAGGTTCACCCATTTGTGGTTCTTCAGGCAACGGCGGAAAATGACTTGCACTCGAGTGGTGAGAGGTGCTAAAGTGAAATTCCCCTCCCCGGGTGGACATCCGCGCGCCTGATCTCCTACGCCTTGGCGGATCTGGAGGTGCTTGCTGAACTGGTGGCGGTGGAGGCGGTGGCGTAACTGCCACGAAACGCGAATCCTCAGAAGGATCCTGTTGCTGTTGTTGCTGTTGAGGTGATGAATGGTGAGAGGGTGTAAAGTACCACTCGCACTGGTTAAACCTCGCCTGGTAACTGTTGGGACCTTGATAGGGTGTTCCATGAAAGGATGACCCATCAGAGATCTCGATAGGATGGTTGGGAGTACCTCTTGCAGGTTCTATGGGATCCGTCTCCTCGTCCATATCTACCGCATTATCCTCGGAGAAATGGTCTTCGGGTCCTAAAGGGTTATAACCTATTGGTTCTTGGACATAATCAGCCGGGTTGAACTGGCCTTGGAAGAAAGGAGTAGGATCGCCATAGGAACGGTGAGAAACAGAACGCTGGAGAGGTATAAACGAAGGTTGAGGGTTACTGGGATCGTTCTCCGAATTTGGTCCAAAAGAGTGATGGTATGAAGGTGTCAAACTGTGTGAGGTGGACTGTCTTGCTGGCTCAAAGAGGTTCCTCCTACGCCTCTGAGGTTCTTCACTCCTTGTACTGGAAGGAGCTCGCATGTTTGAAGGTCCGGCCTCGTGATCATTGTGAGTAGTGATCGGCCCTTTGCCTCTTCCTCCTCTTCTAATTGCTGGTGGCATATTTCCTGCTTAACAAATTTTTAAATCACAATAAACAATAAAAGACAAACTAGAACAACAATTCGAATTTGTCCTATGTTCTCGTCTAGACTCGAGTATGTGCAATTGTGTCATTGAGATTAAACACATAAGGATAGTGTTTAATTCACTCAACGTTGGCTCTGATATCAACCTGTCACACCCCGATTTCCACGTGTTTCACCGGTGGGCCCGGTGGGGGATTACCGTGACATAGTTGGCAACAATATAGTCAAACCACAATATTTAAATGCACAACGGAAGCATAAAGATAGATTATATTTCAACCATCGATTGTAATATCCAAGTATCACGAATAGTTGAAATAAATTCACAGGGGATCAAAATAAAAATATAGATATTGTTCAACAGATATAGCATCCCAAGCTTGCGAGACTCTAACGATGCTTAAGGAGTGGCCAGCCTATTTCGTACAGAACCTGCATTTAATCTTTTTGGGGAAAATACGTCAGTTTACACTGGTAAATACATTCAACCGACACTTTTGTAAAAATGTTTAATAAAATTGATTTGAATGCAGAAGGCACAAACTCTTTATAACTTGGGATAATTTATCAATTAAATCTTGTAAAAGAATTACATGTTCACTATGCGTTCGGTCGCCCGGGTCGTGCCGAGTTTAAGGTTAATAGACACGCCACAAAGCATAAAGTCAAGGCGGGAAAACCAACGGTTATACCTTTATAATTATAGACACATTGTCAAGTGTACGCCTACACCCGCGTGTCGAGGTCGTGGGCATTTCGTAAAATGATGCCAAGGATATCCGGGACATGGTCATTAAGCTCCCAAAGGCGTAAAGCCAACAAAACCAATTTTTAAACGGGTCACATTGATAATAACCAACTACTAATGAGTTGGGTAAATTGCCCGACCAAGCGGTATCTTTATATACCGTAACCCAAGCCCGTATAACGGAAAATAAGTTAAAAGTATTTATCTGAGCAAGTAATAACCTCAATAAACAAATGCAAGTATCTTTTACCGGTCTCCTATTCTGGAACGAAGGTTTATAACAACCTATTAGAATCCTAACGGGTCTTTAATTTAGCCTTAGCTTAGACCGGTCAGTTTCAAAGGATATATACGGTTTAATCGCGTGAAAGGCGAAAACCGGGAATGGAATGTGGTTTGGACCCAACAAGTTTGAATACTTGTTTTATATGGGTATAATAACCACATTCTGGATTTTGAAGTAAAAACGATAAGGTTTGACCCGTTTCGGCTAGTTTATGTAAACTAGTTACATAAACCGAACCGTGCGCGCATAAGGCGTAACGGGTAACCGTAAGAGTCCTACACAGGCTTCCTCAGTCAATATGCTTTAAAGAAGTTGTGGTATCAGTAGGATACCTTCCATAATGCCCGTAACGAGTTTAAATCCAACATACGCCCCGTAGGGGTATTTCGGTCATTTTAAAGATTATAAAAGAGGTTTCTGAGTTCTACAGGAATCTGAGTTTTCTGAACAGTTTATAAAGTCCAAAATACTTTATTTATTATTTAAAATCGGTAGCAACTGGAATCGGGTCAAAATACCTTGTAGAACTCAAGTTATGCCCGAAAAGGGTATATTCGGTATTTACCGAATCGATGCCATAACCGCAGGTTATGAGCAGGTAAAAAAAATAATTAAAAATCTTTAAAAATCCCAAAATATTATTTTACATCAGTGTGTAAAAGGTTTGGTGTCGAAATTTGGGTTTAGATAGGCTTTATGCTAATTGCGCCATTTAATTACTAAAGTTTCCGTAATTGCGCTATTTAGCATAACTCCTATTCTAGACCTCGGATTGACATGAAATTTTAGGGACATGCTTAGAAATCAGTAACTAAGGTTATTGTCTTTTCACATGTCCAAAATTCTCGTCTTAAAGTGAAAAGGGCGTTATGGTTAACTTTTAGGCGTTTAACGGAAATGTGCAAAAGACTCGGACAAACAACGAACTGGTCACAGAGGGTTATCCCATCATGTAACGTGGTCCTAAGAGAGTCCTAAGGCATATCTAAAACATACCACAATGGGTCAGAACTGAAGTCAAAGCAAAAGAAAAAGTCAAAGCCTTGCGACTTTCGGTTCCGAATCGGGTCAAAATAGTAAATGGTCGGATCAAACAAGCTTATACTAGTTAATATACTTATTATCATGTTATATGAGCGTTAAAACAGGTTACACACTATCTACATTACTGATTATGCATAAAATCGCAAATTAGCATTCTGTTGACTTTTTCTAAGCAAGTTTGACTCGACATTCGGACTAGTTAGAGTGGGAATCAGAGGGTGCCCTTTTAGGGGTTTAATAACCACATAATTACCAACATATAACTACCTTTGATTCGACTAATCACTAGACCATTAGCGATTAATCGTTAAGTCAACCGTTAATTACGACGGTTTGACTTTTAAGTTAAAACTAAGCAAAAACTAAACTAAGGAAGGTTAAGCATACTTACTGAAGTCCAATGAATGACTAGAGATGCTTAGAGAAGGCACTTGTGCTCCAGAGAAGCTCCAAGATTGCAGAAAGATGAGCGAACACAATGTTGCAACTCATTGGCCTTTTATAGTGTTCAACATCCTCCAAGATGGTGACAACTAAGTCTATGGGGTGATCCAGATCATTTACAAGTGTATCCTAGTGCCTAGGAAGTGTTAGGAGTCGCCCATGTCCCTGAAAATATCTTACAGGTCGGTTTAACCGGTATAACAGCCAACAGCCAACTTACTGTCGCTGGGCACCCTTTACGGACCGTAAGGCAGGGCTCTTGCGGTTCGTAAGCCTTTGACAGAGAAAACGTTTTAACCTTTTGCACATTACGGTCCGTAAGGCAGGACCCTTGCGGTCCGTAAGCCCTTGTCAGAAGCAAAAAAAATAACCTTTCATGATTTGAACGGACAACTTGCAATGCATGATTCCTGGTTGGCATTTTCAGCACAATGCCTTTAACCCATGCTTGGATAGTTATCTACTCTATCACAATGTATCATTGGTTTGCACAAAGATGGAATTCATGAACAATGGTTTATTGAACATTATTTTCATAGGAACCAAATTAGTAAACTTGGACATCCTTTATCATTAGTAAGCACCGGATTAAGGTATAGTTGTTTGTTAATCATGCTAGGGTCTTGGGATTTATAATGAAGAAGTCGTTCAGAGGTATAAATTAACATGTCGACATGTCTAAAAATCCTACCACACATCTTTTAATTTGATCCGGGTTTATAATACTTTTGTCGTATGTGACACGTGTCGTTTATTTATTGGACACAAATTTTCGAGGTGTTACAATCATATTTGCCCTGATTAACTAGACATGCTTTTTTTGAATCTTCAATCACAACTCTCCCATGTGCAGTTTGTGCCTGATGCGATGCTTGTGGTGTGATTTGATGATAAATCGCCTTTTTGTGATAATCGTTGTTTCCGAAAGGGTTTTGAGCTCCACTCGCTTCACGATTTGTGCACTCCCTTTTGAAATGCCCCTTTTCCATGCAACGAAAACAAGTAACTTTAGATTTATCAAAACCTAAAGGTGAAACATGAGCCTCACGAAAATCATCTCGGCCTGTAATTTGTTTAAACTTTTCGGCTCGTCTCAAAACACTGGCCATGCACCATTTAATATCCATCAATTCCATTTCTTCGGCATCGATTTGATCATAATCCTCTTTCGTGAGCATTGGATTACCGATCTTTCCGGCTACAAAACTACTATAGGATTCCAACACCATTCCCAACAAAGACATTTGATTTTTAGCAACTTCTTCAGAATAATCTTGATCACTTTCAAGATTTAATACAATATTGCATTGAAGTTTTCTTCCGTTCTTTGTTGCAGAAATATTTGGATCAAATGATGAAAATCTTGTGCTGCTTGATCCCTGGGATTTCTTTTCAGAAGAGTCTTTCGCACTGTAAGCAGTTTCAACTTTTGGAGAAAGATTTGTCGTTCCAGTAACACCACTCTTGTAATATAAGCTGATGCCCTGTTCTCCATCATAATTCTTCATCCTGGCGATCTTCCTTTGCTCCATCTCTTGAGCTTCCAGGTGTTTGATGAAATCTCCCAATGTCATACTTTTATAATCTTTTCTGTTGGATCTCAGCATCATCAGAAACGTTCCCCAGATTTCATGAGGTAGTGCATCTGCAAGTTTTTCAATTAATTCATCAGTATCTTTTTTAATTCCAAGTTTTGACATATTTCTCACCAAGTTACAATATCTTTCAATTATTTGCTTGGTGTTTTCAGATTTCAAACCACGAAACAGATCAAATTCTTTCTTCATGAGAGACATTTTGTTTTTGAGCATATCATCACTTCCAACAAATTTTGCTTCCAATTCAGTTCAAATTGAATAAGCAGTTCCATCATGTTGAAGCAGTATCAAAATATCTTCTTTTATCGCTTGCTGAAGCAGACTCACCATCAATTTCTCATCCCTATATTTCTTTTTATCTTCAGTACTCATTTCTCTAATTGTTAACTGAGTATTATTCCTTGTGGGCCTTACATACGGCTCTTCAGTGTGTTCCCAAGCATCCAAATGATATGCCTCAACCCAATTTCCAAACCGTTCGGACCACGCATTGTAATCATCAATATCCATGAGTTTAGGCGGTTTCTGAGACGTCCTGGTTTCATTTTCAAGTAAAGCATTCTGCGTGATTGTAATCGGACTAGCAAAGGCATTATAGAATTCAGTGTCCATTGTTCAATTTTCCAAAAGTTCACAAATTTCCAAGTTTAGGCAAAATTAGGATTTGAAGCGAAATCAACCAAGTTCAGTTCGAGCGATATCCCAAAATCTCACTGGAGCGAAATCAGATGTAGTGTGCAACCGGAGCGAAATCACACTTTTTGATTTTGGAGCGAAATCCCCTTTTAACCTTGGAGCGAAATCAGATATGATGTCAGCTTGGAGCGAAATTAAACACAAATGACCAACAGAAGCGAAATCAGCCGAGATTACTGGAGCGAAATACCAACTAACTCGTGATTTCGAGCGAAATCAGGTGTCAACTACGAGCGAAATCATCATGACGTCACTATATGCACGAACTGTTTTGAGCGAAATCCTTAACATTCTAAGTTTTACTTTGATTTTAGCTTTGAAACTTTCAAGGGTTTATTAATGCATGATTACGAGTGCTGTGTGTGAAATTGAGTCGATTTTACCAAGAAAAATTTTCAAAATAAGAAAGAAGGTGTAGAAAAACAGAATATGCAGCTGAAATGGCAAGAACTCTTCCTCCTGAGCTCTGATACCACTTGTAGGATCGTTTTCGGCCCTGAATGAGTCGATCAGAAGAATTCTTATCCAAAACAAGAGGCGGAAACTAATGTTTTGGTGCAATCTCAGCCGTATTCACTTTTAACTGTTGTATTATTGCTCAATTGATCAATTACAAGCTCTGACAACACTTCGGCAGCACTTCGTGGCTCACCGGAAGAAAACACCTAGAACTATGCTTCTGATTTTGCTCCCACATACCCCTATATATAGTCCCTCTGATTTCGCTCCTACAAGTAATGTCACTATGAGCGAAATCAGGAAGTTACAATATGGGCGAAATCAACTCTATAGACACACACGGGCGAAATCAGGATTATGAGATTTCGCTCCAAATGACCACATGTCATTTGGGGCGAAATCACTTCTAATACATGTTTCTAGGATTTCGTGCCTGGTTCTATCCTATACAACGCAAGACTCGATACAAGACGTAGGCGACAGACGGATGCACCAACAAAAGTTGAAGTTTGATGTATATTATATAAACAAATCATATAAAAACAGCTTATAAACTGATGAACAAATCAGATTATAAACTATTGAAGGATTTAGCAGATCTAGATCTTCAATTTGATCTAGATTTAAACCGTGAATCAGATTTGAACAAATCATAAACTTAAAATAAAGTATAAACCACGCGTGAATCAGATTTGAACAAATCAGATGTTCGTACTTCGTATATAAGTATAACGATGGTATTGAAGGAACCTTTTGATGTTCGTATTGAAGGAATCAGATTTGATATGGAAACAAACCTTGAATCTTCGACTTTCAGATCTCGATCTTTAATATTCGACTTCGTATCTTGATTCAGCAGATCTAGATCTTCGATTCTGATCAGGGCGTGGGGTGTGAGAGACTGAGTGCGGCTGGAGTGGAGAATGGATTAGGGTTAGTGTTGGACCGTTCTATGACCCGAAAAGTCAGTCAAGGTCGTTCATCTTCACATACGAAGGCGGAATCAACATATATGAAGTTACAACAGCTTATCCTTTCAATTCCTTATCTTTCTATTGCTTTCTGATGAAATTTTGGCAGAGTTTCAGCACCGTAGCACACACATACACTGTTACAACTTATGAACCGCTCTGACCTATATATAGAGAACCAGGGCCGCTTATGTGACAGTCCAAATAAGCGATCCAGATCACTTTGTCACATAAGCGATCCAGAGTAATGCCCTAAAAGCGGTCCACAATCTTACATTGCCTAAAAAGCGATCCTAACACTATATTACACAATATTTTCACTTTGACCCTCTTTAGACCAATCTTGACTTCAGACTTCTTGTAGACGCAGTCAACAGACATTCCGTGCATCAACAGACTCCCCCTTGGATGTTGACGTAGTCTTTTAGCATCTTCAGATCCGTAGTCTTTAGTCTTTGTCTTTTCATCAACTCTGTCTATCTTCACCAGCATTCTTCACAGGTTCCCGGACTGTCTCCAAGCTCTATCTACAAACTTCCCATTATCTGTTGATCCAGACTCCCCCTCTCACTGACTCCCCCTCTCATTATGCTGGAATCTTGAGATATCTGGTTCAACCTTTTGCAGTTTGCCTCCGTTGGGAAATATCGTCCAAACCTGTTACTCAACCAATAACATTACAATCTATCTTTTCAAACGATAAACACAAATTCAATTAGCTTTTAGAAATCCACTCAAGTTTACAAGTTCAAATTAATGACCCTGAATACTTGATTAATCTACCAAGTTCAACTTAATGACCCTGGTTGATCTTTTGACGAAAACAAACTGATTTAGTAAAAACATTTACAACTTTTTCTAAAAAATAACAAGTATCAACTTAATGAACTTGTTTATGACTTTGAAAACAAACATTTTCCAACAATGTAAGCTCTCCTCATTCTTCAGCTCAGAATCTCCTGCATCTGCTTCATCTTTCTAGAATCCGACAATCAACTTTCCACTCTGGTTTGTCTAAAATAAAGCAGAAATAAAATGTTTTTGGATTTTAAGATGATCTAAACTAAGAAATGAAATAACAGAAAACTTAAATTGCAGAAAGTAAACTATTTACAGATTTGTTTTTGGCGAGCGTGTCAGGGAATCATATCAGCTTTTCAGACATATTACAAGTACCGTTAAGCTACATTACATACTCAGATTTAAACAATTCACCTCGATTGTCGATATACTGATCCATCTTAAATTTTCATACAAACTTCAATCTATTCAGGATACTGTTTAAGTGTTTTAAGAACTTAGATCAATTCATGTGTCCCACCTCTTGAATATACTCCCGTATCCAGAATCCCAATATTCAGTCTTACAGGCAAGAATACTACAATGATGTCTGTACATAAATTAGGGTATGCGAGAACTAAGGGATCTCAGGTCAGAACTTCCGTTCAGCAGAGAGATATCAGCTTCGACTTTGCAATGTGTTCCCTTTAGAGAATCTTTTCAGCTACAACAACTGATTATCAATTGTATTGTCTAATCAACTGAGGGCTTCATGCTATATTTCAAGCATTTTGATGAATGTATTAGCCAGGGACTAGGTCAGAACTACCGTTCAGCAGAAGTCCCGGAATAATACCCCAGACATCATAAAGTATAACCACCTAGTATATCAGAATACGAGACCTTTCAAACGAGATTTCAGGGGTTACCTATATATCCAAGTAGTGTTCCCCACGAATTTCACAAGTTTGAAATTTTAGGTTTATATCCCGAATAAATCTACTAAATGTACAAAAACCTATCGACACATCATCAGTAAGACTGTTTAACTCATTTTGTCTTTCCAAATCTTTACCATACTGTAATTGTCTAGCTGATGTACTGTCATTTTCCCTATATACACAAGCTCTTTTTCAATTTTATCATGTTTTTGTATTTTAGCATTTTTTACTGTTTTTGTATTTTCCTGAAAATAAAATATGTACAACTATCTATCTCCCCCTAAATACCAAAACACGTAAAAAACCGACAAACCATCGCAGATTGTTTCTCATCTTCATCCGCAACAGTACTCTCATCAACGCTCACAACCCCATCCGACACCGAAAGCAATTTCATATCATTAAGTTTTAACAAATATTGAAACCGATTTTTATCAAATGCTTTGGTATGCAAATCAGCTTTTTGTTCGTCAGTGTGGATTTGCTCAATTCGTATCAACTTTTTCTCGAAGCAATCGCGAATAAAGTGATGACGAATCTCTATATGTTTAGTTTTAGCGTGATGTACTGGATTTTTAGTTATATTAATTGCAGCCTCATTATCAACAAACAGAGGTGTGTTAAGAAACTGCAAACCGTAGTCGCGCATCTGTTGCTGTATCCACAGGATCTGAGAGCAGCAACTGCTAGCAGAAACATACTCCGCTTCACATGTAGATAGCGCCACAGATGTTTGTTTCTTACACTGCCAAGTAACCAATCTCGGACCAAAGAACTGGCATCCTGCAGTTGTTGATTTCGCGTTGATTTTGCAGCATCCGAAATCTGAATCGGAAAATCCTTCGAGTGTAAAATCGCCTTTGCGAGGATACCACAACCCCAATGTGGGTGTGCCTTTCAAGTAACGTAAAATCCTCTTCACAATAATCATGTGCGATTCTCTCGGGTTAGACTGAAATCTTGCTGCGAGGCACGTTGGGTACATGATGTCAGGACGTGAAGCAGTTAGGTACATCAAAGAACCTATCATGGATCGATAAAGTATCTCATCAACCCTGTCTCCGGTGAGATCTGGGTGAATCCCATGATTAGTCGCAAGTGGGGTAGCCGCTGGAGTAGAACTTGACATTCCAAATTTCTCCAGAATATCATGCACATACTTCGTTTGATGAATGAAAATCCCTTCAGAAAGTTGTTCAACTTGTAATCCCAGAAAGAATTTCATCTCCCCCATTGAAGACATTTCAAATTTCTGCTTCATCACCTGTTCGAAATCTTTGCATAATTTCTCATTTGTTGACCCAAAAATAATATCATCTACATAAATTTGTACTATCAGAAGATGACCATCAACGACTTTAGTGAAGAGAGTGGCATCCACTTTTCCACGTATGAACTGGTTAACGAGTAGGTGTTGAGACAAAGTCTCGTACCAGGCTCTCGGCGCCTGATGTAGACTATACAACGCTTTGTCCAGCAGATAAACTTTGTTTTTGTGGATTGGGTCAGTAAAGCCCGGCGGCTGACCAACATAAACCTCCTCTTTGACCTTCCCATAAAGAAACGCTGATTTAACATCTAACTGAAATACTTTGAAATTCTTCCAAGACGCAAATGCTAGGAAAATTCTGATAGCCTCTAGTCGTGCGACAGGAGCATAGACTTCGGTAAAATCAATCCCCTCCTGTTGACTAAAGCCCTGAACAACGAGTCGAGCTTTGTTCCTTACAACCACTCCTCTGTCGTCCCTCTTACATTTGAAAACCCATTTTGTATTGATTTTCCTTTGACCATCTGGTAAATCAACTAACTTCCACACACCTAACTTCTCAAACTGTCCTAACTCTTCTTGCATCGCGATGACCCAAGAGTCTTCAGTAAGCGCCTCTTTGTAAGTCCTCGGTTCGACCTGCGAAATAAAGCAACTTAATGAAAATTCAGTTTGTAAAGGTGCTACTGTAGAATAAAAACATGTTAAGCCCTGGTCAATTTGACGTCTCGTTCGAACGCCCAATTGCAATTCTCCTATTATCAACTCCGCTGGATGATAAGAAAGAGTTCGCGGCATCACTTCGCTTGGAACTTCTACATTTCCTTCCAGATTAGTAACATTCTGCTTTGCATCTTGTTCACCAACTTGGTTTGTTTGACTTGACAACTGGATCTGCTCCCCCTCAAGATCTGAATCACCATGGTCAAAAACTGGCATATTTTCAGCTTCTTGATCATCATTCACCTCCGACTGATTACCAGGAGCAACTTCATCATCATGTTCACCAGCGTTACTAGGACCTGCTTCATCATCATTTGAAGTCTCCAGAGGTCTTCTAGAATACTCTGCTGGAAACCTAAGCGACGATTCATACTCTCGTAAAATATCCAGCTCATCAAAGAAATCTTCCTCTGATTCTTCTCTCATGTCAAACGATTCCCAAAGTTTGTCATAATGATAACGCCATGAATCACCAGGATTCTGAGGCGGCATAGAATAACCCTGACATTCAACATTCGCTGCTTCAATAATACGCTTTTCACGTGGAACAAAGACACGCCGTGTAGGACCTGAATATCCAACAAATATTCCTTCAAAGTTCTTTGAACCAAACTTGCCATTCGGCTCTATTACCGTACAGGGTGATCCAAACGGTTCTAGATACTTCAAATTCGGCTTGCGTTTATTGATTAGCTCAAAACACGTCTTGTTGAACTTCTTCACAGTAAGAACTCTATTGAGAGTATAGCATGCAGCAGAAACAGCTTCACCCAGAAATTAATTGGTAACTTGGAATCTGCAAGCATCGTTCTGGCTGTCTCGATTAGCGTCCGGTTCTTGCGTTCTGCAACTCCATTTTGCTGAGGAGTGTACGGAGCACTAAACTCATGCAGTATACCTCTTTCATCACAGTATTCCTCCATCTTACTGTTTTTGAACTCAGTACCATTGTCACTTCGAATTCTACAAATCGGTCTCTGGTACAGATTCTCAATTTTCTTAAACAATACCATCAAACTATCAAAGGTTTCGTTTTTTGTTTTCAAAAACATGACCCACGAAAATCTGGAGTAGTCATCAGTCACGACCAGACAATAGGAATCTCCTGTTATACTTTTGACGTTCACTGGACCAAATAAATCCATATGAAGTCTTTCCAAAGGTCTTGAAACTGAATTGACTTGTTTTGTAGGGTGTGACTTTTTCTTCTGTTTGCCTTTGACACAGCTTATGCACTCCCCTTCCAGATGAAAACCTTTAATATTCACTCCAGTGACCAAGTCGTTATGCACTAAGTGATTCATTTTCCTTAGGTGAATATGCCCCATCTTTCGGTGCCATAACCTTGACTCTTTTTTCGTTGCTCTGGACACAAAACAATGAGCCTGACCCGTGGTTGTAGTAGCAACGCTCATATCCAACACATACAGATCGTTGACTCTTGGTGCCCTCATGATGATCCACTCTTCAGGTATCACAAATCCCGGTTTCAAGATCAAACATTCTTTGTCGGTGAAATGAGTAGTATACATCCTGTCACAGATCTGGGAGATACTCAGCAGGTTGTTCTCCAGCTCAGCGATGTAGTTAACTCTCTCAAACGTGATAATGCCATTTGATAATGTTCCTTCACCTATGATCCTGCCTCCTTGATTACCCGCAAAACCCACATAACCACCATTAATGTTATTCACATCATACAGCAATGCGGTCTTCCCTGTCATATGCCTTGACGCTCCACTATCCATTATCCACCTGGATACAAGTTTTGGAAGATCGTGCACATAACAAATCATCATTTAAAACAACTTCAAGAAAGATGCCGATTCATGCTTCGCAAACCAGGAAGCTCCGGCAATTCAAACTGTTTAGTCAAACATGGTGTCCACCCAGGCCTCATCAGCCTTAGGTGTAACCGTGACTTTGGCAATTTGAATTTTGAAATTCTTAGACTTAAGAGGTGGAAATTGTGCATCATAATCAACCGTAATTGATTCTTCAGCCTTTTTCACCTCAGAAGTTGAAACTTTCTTCTCAACTTTAGGTTCAATTTTCGGTTTCCACACCTGTTGAGCTACTGCAACCCTCTTATAAAATTTATCATTTTGATTTACCAACTTCTTCACGGGTTCAGATTTTACTGTCAAGTTGTCAGTTTGAACATTTTTCTTCCCAACAACTTTCTTCTCAACATACATCGGTGTTTTACCCTTCACATCAACTTTCTTTTGTTGAACCTTCACAGCTTCAGTCTTAGGCGTCACATATGTACACTTTCGTGCAATATGACCAACCTGTTCACATCTAAAACAAGTACGAGTATCAGTTACCCGACTCGTGCCTTCAGACTGAGCCTGTGAAGCTCTCTTCTCAAAAAATTCTTTGTTTGATTTTGTAAAAATTTCTTTTTCTTCATCAACAAGTGAACTTGAACTGTTCACAAACTTTTTCTTTTCGACAAATCTCTTATTTGAGACATTTCTTTTCTGAAATGGTTTACCCCTCTGATAACCACCCGACCAATTGTTTCTGTTGTTATTGTAAAAACGTGGTGGATAAACAGTTTTCTTGTTGTAAACCATCTCTTTCTTTCGACTCAGATCGTTCACTGCTGACAACTCGACTTCGACCAGTTTGAAAACATTTGTCAATTTGTTCAAATTAACATTTTCTATTGGAAACTCAGAGCCCGAAAACAACTTATCCGATCCCGACATCTTGTACATGACAAGATCAAATTCATCATGTAAGTTGTTTTTGGACTTTTGCTTCGGAAAACACCCATCCTCCTCAGAAGTGTCACAATCCGATTTAAGCACTTTGTCTACCACACTTTTCACCACATCATTTTGGACACCCTCTTCATTGGAAGACGTGAACGTGACATCAATGTTCTCAGGAAATGTAACATCACTTTCTTCCTCAATTTCCACCAAACTAGACTGCTTTTTCGTGTAGTTGTCTAAAATTGGCGGTGGAACTTTGTGAAACCCTACACCCGTTCCATCAGAAAACACATCCTCACCAGCTTTGTTTTTCCCTATAGGTTTGGGAACAATATGCTGCAAAACAAAGCTAGCTGAGCTATAACTGTTTAATTTTAACTGAATTCTTTCATTTTCAATTTCAATTTCTTGAACCTTAAGTTTTAGTTTAGCAATTTCATCCAGTTGTTTGTTAATTGATTCTTCTTTTAACCTCAAAACAGCTCTTAGATGCTCATTTTCTTTAGTTGTTTTTCCATTTCGATCATCACTATCTTTGACAACGCTTTTTAACTTTTCAAATTTTTCAGAAATTTGTCGGTGCTCAAGAAATACTTTGTCATTTTCAGCTTTAATTTTCTTACATTCAGCCGTTAATTCATTTACTTGTTCAGTTGAAGCTTTTAATTTTGTGTCACGTTCAAGAATCTGATCCTCAAGCTTTCCAACTTTAGTTGTTAGATTCTTGATTTTCTCACCGTTTAAGTATGTGACAGTGCCACAAAAATTGCATTGTTTGGTGCAACTTTTGCAATCAGCATTACCCTCAACTTTTTTACCTGACACATTCGTTAACTTGTTTTGACTGACCTGATCCTTTGACTCAGTAACAGAAACAGGATCTACCTCAAGTGCTTTTGCAGCTAGCACTTTGTCAGCCATATTTCCCAGGTTCTCAGCTATTAACTCATGTGCAGTATCGATCAACCCGGTATCAACTTGCTTTACTTTCTCAAGTTCTTCTTTCTCTTTCATCTCTTTCTCTTTTCTCTCTTTCTCTTCTTTCTCCTTTCTCTCTTTCTCTTCTTCAATCATCTTTGATGTTGGTGTTCCCCACCACTTGTGCTGCCAATATTCATCATCTTCTTTGTACTCCTGAATGATGGCTTCGATATCTATCTTTCTGTCATCAACCGCGATGTTGCCATATCTATCAAGATAACATTCTCTGTCTGGATCCCATCTGTTTGCTCTTTTAGCTTCCAGATAAACACTAGACAGTCTGATGATTTTGGCTTCAGTAACCATCTTCCGATATTTATACTTCTGTTCTTCCGTACGATCATCCTTCCACGGAATGGGTTCATCATGACTTGCCATAAATGCGTAACCCACCGCATCATCTTCTGGTAGAACTTCTTTACTCCAATCGTACCCCTCATCGTCATAAATCACAGCTAATGCCCTCGATTTGTCTCTATTCTCTTCCTGCTGCTTCAATCTGGGCGGCTCGGATTTATTTTGATGGTAAATTGCCTTTTTGTAATAGTCGTCACGAAACGGATTCTCTGACTCATCAACGTACGCGTTTCTACATTCACGCTTGATGTGACCCTTCTGCTTACATTTGAAACACGTCACTTTAGATTTATCGAACCCTAACTTTGTAGATGGACCACCGATCGTTTTCCTCCCAGTAATCTCCATAAAGCGTTGTGCACGTCGAACTGCACTTGCCATCGCCCAACGGATGTCGATCAGTTCCATTTCTTCGGGGTCTATCTGATCGTAATCTTCCTTTGTCAGATTTGTATTCCCGATCTTACCAGCCACCAACCCTTCATAAGATTCTAGCACAGACGCCAGAAAAACCATTTGTTGCTTGGCCGACTCTTCATCAAAATTTTGTGCGTTCTTCAGATCTATAGCAATGTTGCACGAAAACTTCGCATCAGAACGTTTGTCAGAAGATGAAGATCCACCGTGATAACCACTGTGGCTTCCATTGTTTGAATTGCTTTGATTTTCTTTGTTTGATGTAGAAACATTCTCAGCAGAAAATGCAGTTTTCGGAGAAGTAGCTTTTGGCATCAAGCTCTTCGGATAGTACAAATCCAGATTTTGCTGATAAGATGAGTGATTAACTTTGTATGTTTTCTTCAACTCTAGCTCATGGCTTTCAAGTCTTTCAATCACCACATCTGGTTTCAAATTTTCAGGAGCAATAGTGTTCTTCAACATCAACGCATAATATCTCCAATCCACTTCATCCGGTAATGAATCAAACAATTTATCAACGATTTCTTCATCAGAATACGAGATCTTGTGTCGTACAAGCTCCAATTTTAGATGACCAAATCGTTCAATCATTTTACAAACCGATTCATTTTTTAGACAACCAAACATGTCAAATTCTTTCCTAAGCAACTTTGTTTTGTTCTTTATAATCTCTGAGCTTCCAATACACTTCTTTTCGAGTTTTTCCCATAAGTCTTTAGCATTGGTATAATCTATCAATAAGATAATATCCTCCCGAACTGATTGAAACAACAGAGCTACACACTTTTGTTCAGCTACAAAGAGATCAATTTCTTCAGAATTTCTTAAAGCTTCACCATTTTTCTTTCCATCAGCATAACCGTTTTTCATACTCTTCCAACTGGGGAAAGCGAATGCCATCAACCAATCTTCAAACTTTGTTGCCCACCTGCTGTAGTCTTCTATAGCCATCAACTTAGGAGGTTTGTTAAACGTTCCAAATGCACTTTCAGACTCCCAAGCTTCTTTCTTTTTCTCTTTTGGTTGATTCTCGTTCGTATTGTTCGATGTCGAATCGTTGTTTCCTGAATTTCCCGTAAATGCGTACATATCGCTAAATGGATTCAAGAACATATCATCCATCGTAAACGTACCTACAAAATCAAACAACACTTAGAAAAATTTTTGATTTTCGAAAAATAATCAGAACCACAAAAGCGATCCTGTCTAAACAGCTTGAAAAAAAAAACGAATCCAGAAATGTTCAAATACGCGGACCAGAAAACAATGTTCTTTTGAGCGAGTCACGAATATGTTTGAATGAGCGATCCGAGTATGATCGTTCGAGCGATCCAAGAATGATCGTTCGAGCGGTTCAGTAAATTTCGTATGAGCGATCCAGATGTGATCGTTCGAGCGATCCAAGAAAGTCCGTTCGAGCGATCCTGAGAGCAAAATTGTCCAAAAGAGCGATCCTAAAGGTGAATTTTGAGCGATCCAGACAGTTTAAGTCCAAATAAGCGATCCAATTGTCCGAAAAAGCGATCGACTGTTTTTAGCTGATTTTAACCATTTTTAGTCCAAATTTTCACCTGATTCTTTCTAGGGTTTGTTAATAGTGTGTTTTACACGTTATACTCAAATTTCAGACAATTTTGACCGTTGGAACCACTAGAAACTGAAAAAGTATGAGAGAAAGTGAGTAGAAAAGAGAGATTTCTGCAGATCTATGCTGTCGTAGTATGAACTCCTCGTCCTGAGCTCTGATACCACTTGTTGGACCGTTCTATGACCCGAAAAGTCAGTCAAGGTCGTTCATCTTCACATACGAAGGCGGAATCAACATATATGAAGTTACAACAGCTTATCCTTTCAATTCCTTATCTTTCTATTGCTTTCTGATGAAATTTTGGCAGAGTTTCAGCACCGTAGCACACACATACACTGTTACAACTTATGAACCGCTCTGACCTATATATAGAGAACCAGGGCCGCTTATGTGACAGTCCAAATAAGCGATCCAGATCACTTTGTCACATAAGCGATCCAGAGTAATGCCCTAAAAGCGGTCCACAATCTTACATTGCCTAAAAAGCGATCCTAACACTATATTACACAATATTTTCACTTTGACCCTCTATAGACCAATCTTGACTTCAGACTTCTTGTAGACGCAGTCAACAGACATTCCGTGCATCAACAGTTAGGTTATAACTTTTAAATGGTATTTATATATATTATAAAAATAAATTAAAAAATTGTTTCGGATATCCGAAATATCCGAAATTTTCTGAAATCACTATCCGAATCTGAATCCGAAAATTCGGATTATCTGATTTTCGGATATCCGAAAATTCGGATATCCGAATTTTCGGATAATTCGGATTCGGATTCGGACGATTTTGAACACCCCTACTTTCTATTCAGTATTCACCCGGTAAATAACTTTTTAGTGTTCTAGTGTCCTTATGGATCATATGCTATTATACACGTTTAATATATTATTCTCAGATAGGGTTTTGAGGGTGGGGGGGGGGGGGTATGACTAGGGTTAATATTAGATTGTGTTCAAACACTTTCAATGGTATATTTTTTGGTACTATTTTTCTCTGTTTACTTACTTAGTGAGGGTTTTCTTTATATACACATACCAATGTAAATGTAGTGGAGATTTCAAATGAGAAGAATTTTTTTGTAAGAAGAAAAAAGAAGTTTCAATCAATAAGAATACTTAATTTTACTTCATTCAATATTTGCATTATTTTTAATATAAGGGTATATTGGTAAACTTACATAAATCATTAATTTGTATTCTTCTCATTTAATAACTAACTAAATTAAATTTGTAACTCCTTTTCAAAATACATACTTTTTCCAAATTAAAAAAAAAAAACAACTAATTTAAAGTGTAGAATAAATTACTAGTTGTGTAGGATAAATTACGAGTTGTGTAGGATATATTTCGAGGTGTGTAGGATACATTTGACTGTGTAGGATAAAATTCTATAATGTGTAGGGTATATGTAGGGAAATTTTGATATGTGTGGGTTTTGTATATTATATGTAGGATAATTAATGATTAGTTGACTAATTAATTAAAGAGAGAAAAATTAATGATATGAGTTATAAATGAAATAGTATTTTACTAATATGTCATTTCTTCTTTTTTTCTCACATTTAATTTCTTCTCAAATGAATTTTCCCCTACCAATGTAAATTGGGCTGGTTGTCTAAGTGATAGTCATTCTATAAGTGGTTTTTTATATTTCTTGAACCTACCCTCAGGGCCGCCTCAACCTTTGTGGGGCCCAAAACAATAACTAAAATAAAGGCCTTTTTGCGAAAATAAAAATAAGTTTACTTTCGACCCTATAACAATTACAATATAATAAAGAGAGATTGCAGGTGGATTACACAAATAAAACTAAATGATACTTCTGTGCCTTTGGTTTATGTGATACTTGAATTGCCATTATTATTATTATTATTATTATTATTATTATTATTATTATTATTATTATTATTATTATTATTATTATTATTATTATTATTATTATTATTATTATTCTTTTTAATAGCAAGACGGAACTTTTATTAACCAAAACAAAACCAAGGTCATAGCAAGTTGCTATAACCCTATTGTACATCAAAAGTTAAACCAAAAAAGTTACATAAGCAAATCAAACTCAACTAAATTCACCATGAGAAATAAACCCAACTCTCCCAAGAATTTACTTGCACCTTTGTTCTATGTTTCACCCATTGATAAGATTCTGCTTTAATCTCTTCAATTATTTTAAATAGCTCTCCGTTCCTTGCTCTAAATATCTTTTCGTTTTGATTTTTCCATATTATCCATGTCGTCAGTAAAAAAATTGCGTGTGTAACCTTTTTTCTTGTCTTCGACCAGTTATAATCATTCACCGAGTTGAGGATCTCCCCAAGTGTGTTGCGTTTTATAGCCGCAGGAGCTTTAACCCACGTTCCGACTTGTTCCCATACAGCTTCGGCCACCCTGCACTTTACCAGAATGTGGTCTGGTGTTTCTTCTGCTTAATCGCATAACCTGCATAACCCTGACATCAATGGTACACCTCTTGCTCTAAGTTGTGTTGCTGTTGGTATCTTTCCTTTTAATGCTCTCCATGTAAACATACAAGCCTTTTGTGTCGCCCAGTTATTCCAAAAGAAATCTTCCGCCGGTTCGTTTAAATTTAAGTTCCTTGATAAAGTGTTTCTAATTCCTTTCACCGAGAACATCTGATCGTCTTCACATTTCCACAGCCAATTATCACTACTATCCGATAACCTTACTTCCCTTAATCTTTCATATAATTCCTCCATTTGTTGTTTTTCCCATAAAAAGCCATCGTTTAGCCGCCTGTAACAATCCTTTACCTTGGATCTTTTATCTTTTACGATTTGGTACAAGAACGGATATTCTTCACGTAATGAATTGTTGTCGAGCCACACGTCAATCCAAAACATGGTTTTGTCACCTCTAGCCACTTTACTTATAAGGTGTTTCTCTATTTCCACTCCCCTTTTGTTCATATGTTTACCTATTTCCGCAATTGTTTTCCATAACCCGGTTTGGTCCTTTTTTAACGGGACCATACTTATCCTTTTTTTTATTACTATGAATTGCATTAATAACTTTCACCCACGGTTGATTTGGCTCCATTTTCAGCCGCCACCATCACTTAGCTATTAAGGCTAAATTGAGGTCTCTTATGCTACCGATTCCCAGCCCACCAAACTTTCTTTCTGCTACAATTTTTTCCCATTTGACCCACCTCATCTTTTTGTTTGAATTACAACCCCCCCCCCCCCCATAAAAATTTTCTCCTTATTCCTTCTAAGACTTTTATGACTGCAATCGGACACTTGTATATAGACAAGTAGTGATTTGGCAAACTACCAAGCACAGAATTTACTAAAGTTGCCCGCCCAGTAAAGGATAACAGTTTTGCTTTCCAATTCGGTAGTCTCCTATTGAAAGTGTCAATGACTTCTTTCCAATTTTGTATTCGATTCAAATTTGCACCTACTTTTAGACCCAAGTAAGTAAACGGGAAGTTAGCTGGTTTGAAACCGAGACTTTCAGCCTTTGTTACTATCTCCTCTTCTTCGATCCCGACCCCAAAAAGTTTACTTTTTGTTGTATTCACTTTCAAACCTGATACTAGGTGGAAGCATCTCAAGATTCTTTTCAAGTTCCTTATGTTGTCTTCTTCCCATTCCCCAACAAAGATTGAGTCATCCGCAAAAAGTAGGTGAGTTACCGTCACGTCCTCCCTTGATATCTTCACCCCCGAAAATATACCGTCTCCTTTGCTCTTGTCATCATTACATGTAAAGCTTCCATAGCGGTTATAAATAAAAAAACGGGATAGTGGATCCCCTTGGCATAGGCCTCTTTTATATTGAAATTCCCCCGTCGGTGCCCCATTTACGAGAACCGACCCTCTCCCGGTGAATAAGATCCCCATAACCCAATTCTTCCATTTAGATGGAAAGCCCATATGCGTTAAGATGGAAATAAGAAATTTCCAGTTTAATGTATCATAGGCTTTTTAAATGTCCGCCTTAAAAACAAATATCTTTTTTTTTTCTTTTTCTTCGCCCACCCCACTAATTCGTTAATAACTAGAGGCCCATCTATTATATTCCTTCTGGAAATAAAAGCTGATTGTGAACTAGATACAACACTATTTAGGACTTTTTTCATACGATTAGCTAATACTTTAGAGATTATTTTATTCACAACCCTAATTAAAGAAATAGGCCGAAAATCGGTATATACCGTCGGGTCATTTACCTTGGGGATAAGTGATATGTAAGACGAACTGCATGAATGATGTATAGATCCATGGATGAAAAACTGCTCCATCATCTCCATAATCCCATTTTTCAACTCCTCCCAATATTTTTTAATCAATGTGAATGTAATTCCATTCGGCCCAGGGGCTTTGTCTCCCCCACATTCCCATATTGCATCTTTAACTTCCTCCTCTTTAAATTGTTCAATGAGACTTTGTTTCTCGTAGCCCAATAAGTTTTTGAATCCATCCGCCCCCATTCTCGGTCTTGATGAAATCGGTTCTTTGAATTTCTCCTCAAACGCAGCTCTAAACTTATCCTTGATAACATTTGCTTCTTTGACCCAACTACTGTCAATCCAGAGTCCGTTTACTCGATTTCGTATTTTATGGCTATTAACAACAACGTGGAAAAAAGCTGTGTTTTCATCTCCCAATGCATTCCATTTCACTCGTGATTTCTGGATAATATCATTTGCTCTCGCCTTATGCCATTCTCTAATTATTCTTTTATACCCCCGCCAAACCTCTATTTCTTGCTCGGTTAAGCTTCTGTTTTCCGCTTCAGTTTCAAGGTTTTGTAGATTAACTTTAGTACTAGCCAATACCTCCTCCTCCTTTACTTTTTCACTGTTTCTCCATTTTTTCAATTCCTCTCTTATTGCTTTGAATTTTACAGCCAAACATTCGTCTTTGAAACTCGAGTCACACCCTTTCTCCAAACCTTTTTTCACCGCATCGTCAAATCCGTGTGCCTCCATCCAGCTATGAAATATTCTGAAAGGGATTGGTCCAAAATTATTTATCGTCGTTATTAGCACTAATGGGCAATGATTCGAAACCTCCCGATCTAGTGCCAGCAACGATGCCTCGGGCCATCTCATCATAAATTCTTCACATACCAATACACGGTCAATTTTACTAAGGTTTCTTCCATCCCCTGACATAAACGTATATCGCTTCCCACCCATATTGTATTCTTGTAATCCAGCATTCATAATAAAATTGTTAAAACACATTGCACCCCCAGCATCAAATTGTGAGTTGAATCTTTCTTCAGGAAAACGTACCTCGTTGAAGTCTCCTAATATGATCCATTTGCCTATAATCGACTGCTTCATTGCTAGTATTTCGTTCCACAGTAGTCTCCTATTACTCTGCATTGTCGGAGCATAAACATTCACTACTACAACTTCCTCTTGTTCACCAGACACCTGACCTTTTACTAATATAAAGTTTTGATTCTTCACTTCCAGATTTCTTTTAAATATACTAGAATTCCAAATTGATAACATTCCACCCGACCTCCCTTCCGCATCTACTTTAATATAATCAAAAGCCGTATTATCCCAAAACCTTCTAATAGAACTCTCCGGTAGATCTCTAAATTGCGTTTCCTGAATCGCTATAAAGTTTAATCCATACTTTGATAATAAACCTCTGACTGCCTTTGATTTGCCCGCCCCTCCAGCCCCTTTAATATTAAACGTTCCGAAATTCATTGATTACATGCTTCCACCTGTTCATCGATGATCATCTTTCTGACCATATCTTCCTTATCATTTAAATTGACGCCTACTGTTGCCCCGACCTTTGTTGTTAATTGTACCTCGGAGTTCACCTCTGCTGCCGCTGATTGAACTGCTGGCCAGACTTCTTCCGTTGCTTGGGTATCTTCTACTAGAGTCTCACCTGATTGTGTTTCTTCTTCCCACTTAGAACAATAACCGTCTTCAGGGACTGACCCACCGGTGTTGTCGTTAAAAAGTTCTTCGATTATAGATTGTATCCTTGCATCCTTCTTACCTTTTCTCTTTATTTTCAACGGAATCTTTTGCCTTTGCTGGAGCCTTCCTTTGTCTGCCACTTCAATATTTATGTCTGGTAATTTGCCTTTATTAATTTTTGAGTTGGGTTTAAGATTTTGGGCTCTAGCCGAAGCTAGATTAATCCTCTTTCTTTTCTTATGGTGAGTGGTACTAGGCCCACCAAGTTTACTTCCATGAGGCCCATCATCTATTGGCCCAAAATCATGTAATAGATCAGTCCCAACTCGTTGTGAATTATGTTTCCCCATGTTGACAGTGTTACTTCCTTCCTTCTTGAGATCCGCTTCCCACCCATTAACTCCATCATTATTTCCTAGGGAATTGGATTAGCACTCGAATTGATACGTGCTGACGATTCATTTTCGTTCTGATCATGCGACTTTTTGTTTTCCCGCGTTGGTGGCTCTTTCTCTTCCACCGGAGCCATTGTTTTCCAGTCCGACGACGACCCCCCGGATTGATTATCTACTACCATTTTTTCCGGTGATCTGTCAGGAGTATCCTTGTTTTCGTTATTCTCCACTATTTGGCTATTTCTTTTGTTTGATTCCCCCTGTATCACACTGAGTGGCATTCTTCTCCTAATCAAGCATCCAGGACTCCATGGTTCCTCCACTTCCGAGACCCACACCTTGAACATTTGATCCTTCCATTTTACTGGCAATGTATCCTTAATGCAGAATCCGTGATCAACCACCACTCCCACTATATCGAATTGAAGATTCAAATCATATTTGTCAGCTCCCGAACTTTGCACGATCCTTCCATATTTTCCTGCAATCTCATCCATAGTTGAATCGGAACCCCTCTTATCATGAGCCATGCAACACATTGATATGGCAGTGATTGCCCTTTCCATACTTCCATCTTCTGAAACCATTTCCCTCATAGCTCTTTCTTTAAGTTCATAAATGACTCCATATCCTTAACCTCTTTGAATGTAATAAGTATTTTCAGTCCTCCTATGTATCGTATGACTCCTTTTTCCAGTTTCAGTTCATCTATGCATTTGTCTGCTTCTTTTAGTAGCTTGATATTATGGCATTCACACACCACAGCTTTGTTTTGCCATTCTTGGAAAGCTATCGACTCATTAGCGAACCTCATTGTCTTATCTTCTCCTACAGGTGTTTTTTTCCTTTCACTGTATCCGCATATGACAATCCCTTCTTAACTTTTGCATATTTTCCTTCGTCTCGGGTATTCGTATTATCAACATTTATCTCTTCCTTTCTCACCCATGTTTCTTTTCTCTGTTCTTCCGGTTTTTTGACTATTTTAACGAATCTTGCAACCTTAGCTATGATTCTCCAGCCATAGAAGCTCGCCTGATTTAAAGCTTTTGCCATTTTCTCCCCGTTTTTAACGTTTACAAACTTAAGGAACCCGAATCGATTTCCCCACTTGTCTCGTTTCCTTGCAATGTAGGCGTCCACCAAGTGTCCGAAGTTTCTACACTCCATCCATAGTTCTCCATCATTCACTTGTGGATGGATGTTTGATACATAGAAGGTTATGGCATCCTCTCTCCTGTATTGGTGTTCATCAGCCTGGTTGCTATTCTTTCCTTTGTTCCTTTCTGTATATTCTGATCGATTGTGGTTCACCCCTGAGCTCTCACCAGTTTCTCTTCCCATCATGAACGGAGAACGAGACCACCTGATAGACCCAACCCGTGAATGGATGAATCAATCAGACAATTAGAATGAGAGGTTATGTCAAGACCGCTAACAAAGAGCTAATTGACTAAACCTTGCACGCTAATCGGCCTCAATCTTCGTCGTCGAGCGGATTGACGAATTCCGGCGACTGTTTGGATTCCGTCAGGGGGGAGTGTGAACAAGACCACCGGAGAGACCCAACCCGCGAATGGACGAATCAATCAGATAATTATAATGAGAGGTTACGTCAAGACCGCTAACAAAGAGCAAATTGACTAAACCTTGCATGCTAATCGGCCTCAATCTTCGTCGTCGAGCGGATTGACGAATTCCGGCGACTGTTTGTATTCCATCAGAGAAACTTACCCCAATTGCCATTATTTGGTCTGTCTTTTCCTTGCTCAACAAATTTCCATATGTATACTTACAAGAGCTTTTAATTATTGTGGCCCTTGGAGATGTGAGGCCCCAAGCTGTCACACCCGCTCATAGCGGAAGCGCGAGGTGTGATCTGATCGGTTCTCGTTACATAACATTATAAGTGAACATACTAAATGAATAAAAACAAGCTTCAATGCCATTGTCATAATCGTTTCAAAAGAACGCAACATAAGTTAAATGTATTGGTTACAAACCCTCAAATGAAAATAAGTTGTCATTGTTTTATACATCAAAATCTAAGTCTTAAAATGTCAAGGCTTTGACCACTATATCACCGCAAAGAGGCGGTATATAACGGGCAAGCCCTTCAAATGGTGGCATGGAGTCTTGATACTTGCTTTCCTTGACTGAAATGTCCGCATGGTCCACTAATTTCCTGAAATACATGTTAAGTTTGAAAACATCAACAAAAGTTGGCGAGTTCATGCAGTTTAGTTGTATGAGATGTATTTGTAAAATGTGAGTTGTATAAAATGTATCTGTAAAATGTGAGTTGTATAAAATGTATCCATAAAATGTAAGTTGTATAAACTGTATCCATAAAATGTGAGTTGTATAAGATGTATCTGTATGTAATGATGTAGTATGTAAAGCGTCAATGAAATCGTTGATCATTAATGTTTCGCGAGGACATTAATATGTGTGACGAATTAGGAAGAAATCCGAACCTAGACGATTTCGTGTCGACTACCATCGACTGGGACACAAACGCACTCTTCTGTATGGGTCCACAACCAAGAGTGGGGCTCGCTAAAACCCATTAGATCTAACCCTCTGTACCTAGGTCCAAATTGGATTAATGGTGCTTAGATGTATGACCCTAATCGCACATGATCTAAGGTGTTTCATTCCATGACTTAACATACAATTGAACATGTATTTTCCCCGATAGTTATAAAGTTGTAAAGCAATTAAAATGAATAGGGTACATGAACTCACAGAATTGCGTCCGTGAATGGTAAGTAACTGTGATATGACGTACGATCGTCCTGAACAGTGTCACGACCTACAAGCGTTCTATATTTGTTAGACACTTCGGTCTTGTAATGACTTGAGTACAAGTCTTTAATCTTGAATATGTGTTAAGACTTGTATGTCTTTGTTATTCATTGAACTGTGTCTTAGATGTATTAACTGATAACTGTTTAGTGTATATATTTCGCCAAATACATATTCTTGTATCTCGTGAGTTGTATCGTAGTTGTATAAAAGTGTTCTCACAAAGTGTTAGGTGAAGGTGTATGTGCATTTTGTTGCAGGTATAGGAATACGTATGTCCGCGTGTTTGTTATATGTGATCTTGTATTCTTAGAATATACACACTCATATATATTCTAAGATATAATATATATGTTATACTTGGTAAAAGGTATAGAAAATATCTTAAAAATAATCTATTTTTAAGATTAGTTCTAAAAATATATTTTTAGTCTTTTACTAAGACAATATATTTTAGATGGTAAGAAATATATATGTATGTTTATATATTTAAAAAACAATACCTTTTTATTATAAACCATAAGTAATATATTTTGTATATTGTAGAAAATATATAGTTACTTATTCGGTTTAGAAAACGTAGTTTTACCAAGTCGTAAATATATGCTATATTACAGTCCGTAATATTTATATAGTCCGTATATTTGTCCGTAAGTCCGATTTGTCCATAAGTTGTGTCTGAAGGCTCGGAACGTCCGTAAGTTGTTTTTTAGGTGTATTTTTGTGTAGTCTTGTAAGACCTTAGTTGTATTGTGTCTTGTGTTTATTTGTACCATTGTATTCAAGTTACTAGTTTTCAAGTATATAACTAATACAAACAAATAACACTTAGCACATAAGTTGTTAAGATAACTAAATATATATTTTCTCAAAAAAAAAAATATATATATATATATATATATCAAATTTTGCTTTTATAAAAACTATTCTTTAAAATCTTTTTATTCTAATAAAGATTTTGTCAAAAATGATAGTTTTTATAACAAATGTTTTTTAAGAAAAGTGGCCATATTTTCTTTGAAATATATACTTAGCCATGTTTAATAAAACATATCTTTTTCTTATAAAAATCACCAATAATCTTCTCATATTTTTCTTAATAAAAACATATGAGATTTATATCAAAATCTTAACAAGATGAAATCAATAAAATGTAGGGTTTTGGTATGATCATATCATAAGTTAACTAGTTCAAAATCCATGCTTTACTTCTAGTTTTAACAAACTTTTTATAAAAACCCATATTGTATGTTTCTTTTTATAACTTTGTAAAAGTATTGTTTTTAGTGAAAAACCTTATATACTTTAACAAAATCCAAGATTATGATCATCCATCTAAACATTCATGTTGAACAAAACCCTTAAACATTTTCATGTACACTTGTTAAATTATGTTCTTAAACATCATCTAACAAGTTATTCATATGCTAATCATCAAAACTAGATCAAATATGCAAGTAATCATCCTTAAATCACAACATAAACAAACTTTTATATCATGATTATTATTTTGCTTCTTTGTATTTTCATATTATTTTGTATGAGTGTTTATTTTATTACATGTTCTTTAAACAAATAATACATAAATAAGTATGAAAAGGGGATTTTTTATAAGCTTACTACTAGCACTATTGGCTAGGGATGATCTTGATGATGATCAAAGAAAAGAAAAATTGTTGATCTTGATGTTTGGAAGCTATGGAATAGAAAGAAAGGCTTGCTTCTTCTTGTAGTGTCTTTAGATCATCCTAAGTATCATCAAGCTCCATCTTGATCATCAAAGAAGTTTAAAATGGTGAAAGTTTTTGAAGGTGTTCTTGGCTAAAATATGAAGATTGAGAGGATTTCTTAAGTGTGTGTTTTCAAGGTGAAATGTAGTAATGAAATGGTTAGATGATTAAGGTAACTAGTTGTTATTACTTTCACCATGTTCACCACTAGACCCACTTGGTAAACAACTTTCATCAAAGGGTAAATATCCAAGATATTTATGGAAACTAGTTGAAAGGGGGGGGGGGTCCCACATGGTAAATTGTTTTAACTAGTTAAAGTGTTAGATTTTTTTGTAGAAAAATGATTAGGAAGCTTTAGATGTTTAAGGGATTCAAGTGTTTCAAGGTGTTAAGTGACCATTACTAGTCTAATATGATACAAATAATATTAGATGGTCACTAAAAAAAGATCCGATATTGTTCGGATGTTCGTTTCGCATTGTTTCCGTTAGTCGTTATTTGAACGCTAAGGTTATGTGTAACTTGTGTGAATTGATGTAGTTATTGGTTCGGATGATACCCGAAGGTATCCTCATATGAATTCTATGTTAAACAACACTTTTGTATGTTGCAAAAAGATTAAAAGGCTGATTTCTGCAGAATTTCTGCGGAAAAGTGTTGATATTGTCGCTTTTAGTGCTTTTCGGGCAGTTTTTAGTGTTATTGGACTTCGGGAAGGTTTTAAATCAAACCCTTTCATTCCTAGTTAGGGTTTGATGTATATTAGATGTTGGACTTTCGTCTGAGTCCTAAAGATGTCGTTTAGATGGTTTCTACGGATCCTGCGTTTTCGTCAGAATACTAGTTTACTAGGTGCTTTTCTAGTAGTTTCGATGCATTGTTTAAACTGTTTCAAATGTATTCAATAAAAATGAATCATGTGCATCCTAAGTAAGTATTCCATGAGTATTCTAAGTGTATGTCATGAAATACGCAGTTCGGGTGTTCAAAATGCATAAAAATATAGCTAAAAATGAGTACTTTAAGTGTCAGAAAGTTACCGAAAAGTGGCAGTTGTCACATTCTCCCCCTGTTATTGAGAATTTCGTCCCGAAATTCAAGCTGAGTCATCCTTTGCAGGAGTATTCTCAAACAGGTGGGGGTATTTTGGTTTTGATTTGATCTTCACGTTCCCAAGTATACTCGGGTCCGTGTCGAGAGTTCCAACAGACTTTTACTAACTTGATACGACTTCTCCGTGTTTTTTGGATCTTCCAATCCATGACCTGAACAGGTTCTTCAGTGTATTGGAGTTTGTCGTCGATGTGAACCTCATCTGCCGGGATGATAATCGTTTCTTGTGTTGGACTCTTCTTAAGATTCGACACATGAAACGTGTCATGTACACTACTAAGTTCTTCTGGTAATTTCAGCTTATAGGCAATGGTGCCAATCTTTTCCAAGATTTTAAATGGTCCTACATATCGAGTGTTAAGCTTTCCACGCTTACCGAATCTCGATACGCCCTTCCAAGGCGAGACTTTCAATAAGACTTTGTCTCCGACCTCGAAAGATAATGGTTTTCGTCTCTTGTCTGCGTAGCTCTTTTGTCGATCACGAGCCGCCTTGATACGATCTCTGATCTGAATGATTTTATCCGTAGTCTCTTGGACTAACTCCGGACCAATTAGTTGTTTATCGCTTGCTTCCGCCCAACATAGCGGAGAGCGACACTTTTGACCATAAAGAGCTTCAAACGGTGCAGCTTGTATACTTGTATGGTAGCTGTTGTTGTAGGAAAACTCAACCAAAGGAAAATGAGTATCACAGTTGCCGCCCAAATCTATAACACACGCACGAAGCATATCTTCGAGTGTTTGGATTGTCCGTTCGCTCTGGCCGTCAGTTTGTGGATGAAAGACCGTGCTTAGATTTAAATGATATCCAAAAGCCTCTTGAAATGACTCCCAAATTCTTGAAATAAAGTGACCGTCTCGGTCTGAGATGATTGAAATAGGCACTCCATGACGAGCCACTATTTCTTTGAGATAGAGTAATGCTAGTTTCTCTGTGCTATCCTTCTCCCGAATCGGCAAATAGTGTGCGGACTTTGTCAATCTATCGACGTTTACCCATATCATGTCGTGGCCTCTTGAGGTCCTGGGTAACTTCGTAACGAAGTCCATCGATATTTGTTCCCATTCCCAAACGGGAATCTCGGGTTGTTGTAGCAACCCCGAGGGTTTCTGATATTCTGCCTTGACCATTGCGCAGGTCAAGCATTTCCCGACATAAGTCACGATATCCTTTTTGAGGTTAGGCCACCAATAGTGCTCTTTCAAGTCTTGGGCCTATGTGCTTCCTCAAAATAACATCTCAAAGGCCGCCAAAGTGTGGAACTCAAATTCTACCCACATGGTATGAAGTTCCATCTTCTTTCGGTACTAATTGTTTTTCTGTGACTCAAAGTGTTTCTGCTCGAATATGTTCTTCCTTGAGCGCTTCTTGTTATGCATCATGAATTCGTGTGGTAAGATCCGTGTGAATCGTCGTCTCTAATGCTCGAACTCTCAAAGTTCTAACTCGTTCCTTGCGGCTCAAGGCGTCTACTACAACGTTCGCCTTGCCCGGATGGTACTTAATTTCACAATTATAGTCGTTCAGCAATTCAATCCAGCGTCGCTGACGCATATTTAGTTCCTTTTGATTGAATATGTGCTGAAGACTTTTATGATCCGTGAAAATAGTACACTGAGTACCATATAAGTAATGTCGCCATATTTTCAAAGCGAATACCACTGCGCCTAATTGGAGGTCGTGAGTGGTATAGTTCTTTTCATGAACTTTCAGTTGACGTGATGCGTACACGATAACTTTCTCCCGTTGCATAAGTACGCAACCCAATCCTTGATGCGAAGCATCACAGTAAACTACGAAGTCATCGGTACCATCGGGTAGTGATAAGATTGGTGCATCGCACAACTTATCCTTGAGAAGTTGAAATGATTCTTCTTGTTTCTCGATTTGGGTGAGGGAGGTTAGCGGTTGAGAAATTTTAGAAAAATTATCTATAAATCTCCGATAGTACCACGCTAATCCCAAGAATTGTCGGTCTTCAGTTGGAGTCTTGGGTGCTTCCCAGCTCTTAATTGCTTCGATCTTCGAGGTGTCTACTTGAATGCCTTTCTCGTTCACTATATGCCCAAGAAACTATACTTCACGAATCCAAAACTCGTATTTGGAAAATTTTGTGTATAGTGTCTCCTTCTTGAGTAGTTCTAAAATGGTTCTCAAATGTTGTTCGTGCTCATTGGCCGATCGTAAGTATATTAAAATGTCGTCAATGAACACTATGACGAATTTGTCAAGATACGGTTGTCGTCAATGAACACTATGACGAATTTGTCAAGGTACGGCTGGCACACGCGATTTATTAAATCCATGAAGACCGCTGGTGCGTTCGTTAAACCAAAGGCATAACGAGAAACTCGTAATGACCATACCGAGTTTGAAAAGTCGTCCTTGGTATGCTTTCCTCTTGTATTCGTAACTTGTGATGCCCCGATCGTAAGTCTATCTTGGAGTAGAAGCTTGAACTTTGCAATTGATCAAATAAGTCATCAATCCTCGGTAGTGGATACCGATCCTTGATGGTGAGTTTATTCAACTCTATGTACTCTATGCACATTCTGAACGTTCCGTCCTTCTTCTTCACAAATAGGACTAGAACTCCCCAAGGTGAGTAGCTTGGTCTAGTGAATACTTTATCCAACAACTCTTGAAGTTGTGTGGATAACTCTTGCATTTCAGAAGGTGCTAATCGATATGGAGATTTGACTATGGGTGCAGCTTTCGGCACCAAGTCGATGTGAAACTCGACTTGTCGATATGGTGGTAGTCCCGACAAGTCTTCAGGAAAGACTTCAGGAAATTCTTTTACCACAGGAATATTCGTCAGCTGTGGCCCAACGGCCTTCTTTTCGACAATATGTGCTAGAAAGGCAATAGAACCTTTCCGTAAGCACTTCTGTGCCTTCTTGTAATTAATGATCCGTAATGGGGTGTCGCGCTTCTCTCCATGAATAACAAGTGTCTCTTCGTTCGATAGTGGTATTCTCGTGACAACCGACTTTGGCTCGGTTATCGTATAACCAATCCATGCCAACCACTACGTCGAAATTACCCAACTGAACGAGTAAGAAATTGATATTGAATTTCCACTCACCAAATTCCAAGGAACATTCCCTAAAAACTTCCCCTGACTTGAGTAGTTTACCATTTGCCAATTCTATAGAATGAGGAGATGTCTAGTTTGCTTGACTCTAGCCCAAGTACATTTTGAATTCTATCTGGCGAGGACTTCACTGTAAAGTTTTAGGAACCCTATGTTTAAATGTAGGATAACCCAATCCATATGTTTAGATGTAGGATAACCCAATCCATATGTTTAGATGTAGGATAACCCAATCCATATGTTTAGATGTAGGATAGCCCAATCCCTATGTTTTAGATGTAGGATAGCCCAATCCCTATGTTTAGTTGTAGGATAATCCAATCCCTATGTTTAGTTGTAGGATAATCCAGTCCCTAATTGTAGCTAGGACAATCCCATCACTAGCCATGAAACTCATTTCACATGCATGAGTTTGATTGGTAAGAAACGTGTCAAGTAACTACTGTTTGAGTGATCGAGGTACGCTGGGATAATGCGGTCATGCCTCGGATCTCAGAGGCTAAATCCCAAATGTAACGCTCAATGCGTTTGAATTCGGGTGTTACCTAGTATGGAACAACCCTTGAGAGATCGTGAAAGCCTCAAGTGTAACCAACAACATTGGCTCTAGTCATGATCGAGTTCTAGAATTTGTTTCCAACCTTTGAATTTCAACCAGCGAGCAATACTCTTCTCGCATAAGATCCTGAGTTCTTCCCCCGACAACCTCTTCACTGTATCACTTCCTAGCATTTGTGCTTCGAGATTCCTCCAAGTTAAGGCGGCATTCAGCAGGAGACTCTCTGTGTATCAAATTGTCTACTCAGGAATACATTTCCTAGTATGACTAACCAACTTCATTGTCTTTATTTGGTGGACAGAACCTACCGCACCTCTCGTATTAACGAGGTCTTGCAGCTTACAGTCCAGAAAAATTCTTAAAATTAAGGCCTTGTGCGATCACATCTTCCGGTGTGGCATTGCTACTCGTTCCCAATCCATCAGGATTTGAACCATTAGAACTACCAGTACCACCAGTACCATCACTAGTGTCGCCTTGATTAACCTCATGTTGTGCAATTTCTGCACCCTCGTGTTGTTCCATAAGAACTTTAGTTTGACTGTGAGATGTTGATTAGTTAACCCCTTTTTGGGTGTAGACCATCCTCCTGGAGCCATGATCTTTTTAATATACAACATTAAAAGAATCTAGACATATATTTTGGATAAATAGTCTATCATGTGCCCAAGAATGAAGAAGGAAATTGGTCATAAAATCCTCAAGATCGTATTGTTCATACATGTTTGAATAAATGATAATGTGGATAACCGCAACCAAAATGTGTAGCGCCTCTTGCGTGTACTGGTCATATGTCTAAGTGGAAAACGAAATAATTTGTTGAGGATGGGAAACCAACCAGCGGCCTCCGTCCCTATAGTATGCATTCCATACTACATAGGCTTTGATCATCCGAAGTAGAGAAATTCCTTTGTCGTACTTGCCCATGTGACGAATATGGTAATAGTGCTTGAGCTTCACGAGCTCCAACAAGATCATTAAGATCTTCATAGATGTCGAATAGAATGAAATAAGGGAGATGTAGCATGGCTCATGCCATACTATCCCTTTGGATAGGACAAATGTCAAATGACGGAATTTATTGTATTCATTTCCAATAAGTAAGATAAGGTGCCATAGACACCAAGGAACCAACTAATGTACAAGAATTCTAGAATGTTGGGGAAAGATCCTCCATGAGTAGTTAACAAGTTTTGTTTGTTTACATGACTAGTCTCGAACAACTCGTGTTATAGATCAAATGTTTAGACGCGAATGAATACGTATCGTCTTCCTATATTGTATTGTAGGGTGATATAGTAACCATCTCGGTTAGTGTTCTGCTGGATAGAAACTTGAACACTTAAGAATTTTGAATGGACCGCAGAGTCCACCAGAATTTCCATGCACTACAAATTGTTATTACGTGGGCCCCCGTAATAATAAATTGTCTTGCATGGTCACCCTAGCATTCTCTCATTCAGAGCAGGCGATCAGTCAGAGAGAGGACACTATTGTCTATATACCTTCAACATAGAAGGAAACTTCGTGATAGTTCACGTGTCAACGTCCGTTGTCATTACTCGCAGAACGGCACGACATTAAATGAAATAAAAATAGAGAGAATTTGTAAAGATAGAAACTACAGGGGCACCTTCAAGATGAGTACTTCATCTTCCTTAACTGGACAAGAGTGTCGTCAATCATGATTTGTATGAGCCACAGGAACCTCGTCCCACTAATGGAGTTGTTGTCTAAGGCTGCCACCTCTGCCTCATCGTCACTACTGAAGTCAGGCGTCTCAGCATCCGCGAGAAAGTAACCATTCTTCCACGGGATCAATGCTTTATGGTCTCACTCAGGAACCACGTTCGTTATAAGCTCCGCAATAGACGTGAGGTCGATATTCTCATGGAAGATGTATTGTATAAAATATGTTATGTTTTGAAATAGAGTATTATGTCTTGTGTAAAAGATGTCGTGTCTTAACCATGTTATGTGTGTCAAGGATGACAATGGAATTCGAAGTCGAAGGAATTTTGTTCTTGCCACAATATTCCTTATAACACATATATAAATCATTTATATATAATCACATAAAATCCTATCTAACAAGGATTTCTATCTTGCATAAGCTGAACTTGTAAACCGTTTATAATGCGTAAACTGATAATGTAATGTATTGTAGGCACATAGTCTGTTAACGTAATGTGTCTATTTCTCATAGACTTCACCCATGGAAATGTCCTCGCTTGATTTATGTGAAGTGAATTTTTGTTGTAGTGGACCTTGAAAAATGTTTATGCAATGAAAACCTTTTGACCTGTCCAATTTTATTTATAATCTGTTCAACATAAACAAGAGGTTTTCGTGAGAGGTCCCTAGTGATTGTAGACTTAGACTCGAGAAAGAATCCTGGTTCACTACAATCGATGCTCTGTACCAATCTGTCACACCCGCTCATAGCGGAAGCGCGAGGTGTGATCTGATCGGTTCTCATTACATAACAATATAAGTGAACATACTAAATGAATAAAAACAAGCTCCAATGCCATTGTCATAATCGTTTCAAAAGAACGCAACATAAGTTAAATGTATTGGTTACAAACCATCAAATGAAAATAAGTTGTCATTGTTTTATACATCAAAATGTAAGTCTTAAAATGTCAAGGCTTTGACCACTATATCACCACAAAGAGGCGGTATATAACGGGCAAGCCCATCAAATGGTGGCATGGAGTCTTGATACTTGCTTTCCTTGACTGAAATGTCCGCATGGTCCACTAATTTCCTGAAATACATGTTAAGTTTGAAAACATCAACAAAAGTTGGCGAGTTCATGCAGTTTAGTTGTATGAGATGTATTCGTAAAATGTGAGTTATATAAAATGTATCTGTAAAATGTGAGTTGTATAAAATGTATCCATAAAATGTGAGTTATATAAACTGTATCCATAAAATGTGAGTTGTATAAGATGTATTTGTATGTAATGATGTAGTATGTAAAGCGTCAATGAAATCGTTAATCATTAATGTTTCGCGAGGACATTAATATGTGTGACGAAT
Source organism: Helianthus annuus (assembly GCF_002127325.2). Taxonomy (NCBI): domain Eukaryota; kingdom Viridiplantae; phylum Streptophyta; class Magnoliopsida; order Asterales; family Asteraceae; genus Helianthus; species Helianthus annuus. The sequence continues at coordinate 116,623,058 of NC_035445.2, read as the reverse complement.
TAGGAAGCAATCCAAACCTAGACGATTTCGTGTCGACTACCATCGACTGGGACACAAACGCACTCTTCTGTATGGGTCCACAACCAAGAGTGGGGCTCGCCAAAACCCATTAGATCTAACCCTCTGTACCTAGGTCCAAACTGGATTAATGGTGCTTAGATGTATGACCCTAATCGCACATGATCTAAGGTGTTTCATTCCATGACTTAACATACAATTGAACATGTATTTCCCTGATAGTTATAAAGTTGTAAAGCAATTAAAATGAATAGGGGACATGAACTCACAGAATTGCGTCCGTGAATGGTAAGTGATGCGTGTTAGTGTATATATGTTTTTAGATATATATTTAAGCCCTTTTTACACTTTTAGCCAAGTTTTAAATTTATAAAACACGATATTTACTAACACTAAGCACACATATGGGCAAGTGCACCCATCGTGGACGTAGTATAGTGTTGGTAAGATACCGAGGTCGTCCAAGGACACAAGAGCTTTTAATACCGGTTTATCCTCAACGTCTAATCAAATCAAAAAGGTTAGAAAAATGTTTTAAACTAAGAAAAATAAAAACTAACTAAATGCTGAAAATAAAAATAAAATAAAAACAGATAGACAAGATGAATCACTTGGTTCCGACACGTGTATTAGTATAACCTTTGATTATTTTCGCACTTTTGCACTTGTTTAAGAGATTATCTTAGTTATTGTAGTAGGCCCCTCTTTTGAAGGCGACGTTACCCTCAACCCAGTAGTTTGAGTCAGCAAGGATACAATCCTAAAGGGTCGGATTATTGAAAGATAATGAATTAAGTTATTAATGCAAATTATGGTAGGCCCCGCTTTTGGCGGTGACGTTACCCTCAGCTAAGTAGTGTGAGTCAGCAGGGATACAGTCCTAAATAGCCGGGTTATAGTATTAATAGTAGTTAACTTATGAGGGGGTCAAAGAGTTTGGATCCCCGCCATCCAATACCTATGGGCATTGAAGGAGATCCTACTAAATTTGACCCAGGTCCCAAGCAGGACCTCTAAACGCTGAACAAGGGCAAGACCCTTACCAAACCGTTCCCTTAACCCCCGACCAGGTAGCCAACATACCTCCATATAGACCGTGGAGATATGAATGGTGAAAATCTTTTATTTTATATAGACAGTAAAATAACGCCAAGACACCACGGACAAACGATAAGGAAAGATCACCTTCAACATAAGTAACTAGTTATTAAAGTCATTAATACAAAACCAAATAAAAAGTGCAAAAGATTAAAAATAAAAAGTATTATACTAAACACTTTTCTTCACCAAGTGATGTAAGAGACTTAGGCAAACATGGCCTTGATTGTCAAGAACTCTTACGATCAATCTTGGATCCCGAGACGACTCACACACTCTACGATGGACAATGAATGATGGTGGTGGATGATGGTGTTATGGTGGTGGTGGGTGGTGGATGAAGTGTGAGAGAGGTGGTGTGCCAAGGGATGAGAGAGAATGAAGCCAAGCTTCTCTATTTATAGGCTGAACAGAAGGCTGGACACGGCCCCGTGTCCGCTGGACACGGCCCCGTGCCCGCCTGACACTCTCTCTCTTCATTAATTGTAATTGCGAATTACAATTAATGCGCCTGCTGTACTTTCACCACGCCCCCGTGCTCGCTGGACACGGCCCCGTGGTGGGCAATGGAAGCTTCTACTGGTTTGTCTTTTCTGCTGCTTCCTGGGCACGCCCCCGTGTTCGCTGGACACGGGGCGTGTTCAGACTCTGTTTCCTTCTTTTTGCCTTGGGAGGTGCCGTTGAGGGTCCGGGCAGTCTACTTTTGTTCCTTTTCTTGTATTTATGGTAGAATTAGTGGTCGTTTTGCTTCTTTTGTGATTTTGAGCTCATTTCATCCTGAAAATACAAAAGGAAGATAAAAACACTCTTTTTCCAACATTAGTACTTAAAAAGGGTTAGTTTTATGCCTTAATTGATGTGTTTTATATGTTGCATTTTACACACATCAAATACCCTCACACTTGAACTTTTGCTTGTCCTCAAGCAAAACTCTTTAAATGTGGCTTACACTCCCAAATGGAATAGGTAGAAGAGAAGTTTTTTTTTTAGCTTGTCCTAGAGTGTCGGGAATCCAAGGTTTTTATAGGTTTTATTTTTAGTTATTTACAATCCTATTCGTTATGATTTATTTTGAACTTTTCACAAGATAAACTACTTAGTTGGGCATAACATGCCTTATTAAAATTCCATTTATATACAAGTTCACATACCTTACGGGAGATCACTCAACACTCGGCCGAAGGTGTATATTTTAGTGAATCACTCGAGAGCGGCACGGAACTTACGTCTTCCATAGGCTTGCCAAGCAATCAATCCTCCTCCTTTTTAACTTTTTACCTTTGTAAATATCAAGAGGACTTTTGGGGTGAAGGCTTGGGTTTAAAGGTGGGTGGTTGGTTAGTGGTTAGTAAAAAGGGCGAAAATCGTAACAAGTGTCGGTTTTCGTAGAATACCTTGTTTTTAGTGACTTATTATTTTTGAAGTATTTCTTCAAACAAGCTTTTGTAGCTTTTGTTTGTTTTTTACTTCATCATCTAGTTTTTTTTTTTTTTTTTTTTTTTTTTTGATGTCACTTGAAAGGGCAAGTTGACGAAAAACCGAGCTTGTTACTAAAATAAAGGGGAAAAAAATGAAAAAGGTTTTTGGTGGGTAAAAATGGTTTTTGGGGTAATGAAATGAAAGGTTTAGGCTCAAAGGGCTATCTAGGGGGATTTTGGGTAGGTAAAAAAAATTGAAAAATAATGGTTTTGAAAGAAAAATGGTTAGTCCTAATGCCTCCATCATTTACTTACTTGGGTTTAAGTTGGTAAGGACCGGGAATGTATCGTCGTGGCAAGTTCTAGATTTGTAAGGACCGAGCGGCTATTCACACAAGAAACGAAAAATGAGCATTTAATCTAAATATGTGTATTTTTATGCTCAATAAAGGCTCAAAACTCACTTTTGTGGGAATGGATTTTTAATGTGACCAAGCATATATAATCGAATTTTAAACTAGATTTGTTATGCCGTTTCATAATTTTCTTATGTTGGTTCCTTTTTTATCACGACGCTATCGGTTGTAAACTTGTAAAAATATAACCTTTTTAGACTTGTTCTTCCCAACTTAAACTAAGACAAGTAAATAAAAAAAATGAAAAAGTTTTTGAAAAAATTTGGGGTGTTTAGCGGTTCCAATAGAGTTTTGTGTAAGGCTTGTGTTTAGGATTTTGCAAAATTTCAAGGTTTTAGCATCCCCCCACACTTAAATTACACATTGTCCTCAATGTGTCCAAAAACAATATTTTTGGGTGATTAAAATGTATAAAAGTGTGTTAAAAAGCAAATATTTATGTTACTGGCACTCTGGACACGGCCCCGTGTTCACCGGGCACGGCCCCGTGGTCAAGTGCCAGTAACAAAAATTTCAGAATTGAAACAGAAGCCTGGACACGGGGGCGTGTCCGCTGAACACGGCCCGTGTCCAGTTACCTGAACTGGGTGATTTTTCTGCAGGGGCTCAGCACGGGGCCGTGTTGGTTGGGCACGGCCCGTGTTGAGCCTTCTGTGATGGAGATTTTTGTCGGGTTGCTCTGTTCTTCATGCATGGTTCCATTTTTCTCGTTCCCTTTTTCATCCATTACCACCATGAGTGTGTTTTATTCTGCAAAAATTAAAAGATTAAACTAAACTAAACTAAGGATAGATCCGCGGAATGCCTCCGTGGTGCGCCACGTTTATAAGGGTCCTTGGCTAGACCCGATTTCTGGTTATATCTTTTCTGAGTGGAGTGCCTTGCTTCCCAAGTTACACCGTCGGAGAGCGGCATCCAAGCTTGAATCAATAACCTTCATGTAATTGACCGGGTCGTCGTCCTCTATTTTCCTCCCAACTCCGAACTTCACCTCATCGTCCCCATACCTTAAAGTCAGTGTCCCTTCATTCATGTCTACCACTGCTTGTGCTGTGGCAAGGAAGGGTCTCCCTAGGATAAGGGGGACCTCGGTGTCTTCCTCCATGTCGAGTATGACAAAGTCAACGGGATAAACGAATTTGCTTACCCTTACCAAGACATTTTCGATGACACCTTGTGGGAATTTGACTGATCGATCAGCGAGTTGTATGCTTATTTTTGTAGGGCTCGTGGTTCCCAAGCCAAGCCTTTTGAACATTGATGAGGGCATGAGGTTAATGCTAGCCCCTAAGTCGGCCAAGGCATTGCGAACGGGTGATTCCCCTATTGAACATGGAATCGTGAAACTTCCGGGATCGATTTTTTTTTTTGGGTAGTTTATTGAGTACGAGGGCAGAGCATTCTTCGCCTAAATTAACTAATTGCAAATTTTCAATTTTCTTTTTATGTGTAAGGAAGTCCCTCATAAATTTAGAGTATTTGGGCATTTGGGTTAGGACTTCGATAAAAGGAATATTGACATGCAATTGTTTTAACAAACTTTCGAATTTTGCGAATTGCTCATTGGTTTTTTGACGAATTAACCTACCGGGGTACGGAACTCGAGGAGCCTTGATAGGCTCTGGTGATGGGGGAGAGTTCTTTTCCTGCGGATGTGTTGGCGTCGTTTCTTCCGCCGCTGGAGGTACTTCTGCAGGCCCTACGGTGCGGTTTCGTAGTGTGATGAGGTGAACTTGCGCCTTTGGGTTTGTTTCGGTATTGCTAGGTAATGCGCCTTGCGGTCTCTCGGAAAAATTTTGTGCTAGTTGATTTATTTGTTTTTCTATGTTTTGAATGCTAGCTTGTTGATTCCTAAAATTAGATTCTAATTGTAGAAATCTTTCCGAGTTTTTCTTATCAGTGTCGGAGATGAGGCGAGATATAGTATCTTCGAGCCTTTCTCGTCCACCTTGTTGTTGAGTGAAATTTTGTGACTCATTCCTTGATTGCTGAAAGTTTGTTCGTTGGGTTTGTTGGTTACTACTATTGCCGGTTTCCCTCCAACCAAGGTTTGGGTGGTTTCGCCATCCTTGGTTGTAGGTTCCCGTTGGAGGACCCGACGGCCTAGGTCTATTATCAATGTAGTTTACCATTTCTTGTTGTTCGTCCGTTTCTTTCATGCAACTCCAATTTTCATGCGACCCACCACACCCCTCACAAGCCATAACCGAGACTGTTTTTGTCATTTCTAATTTTTTTATTTTTGAAGAAAGGGCCTCGATTTGGGCTTGTAAAGAGGTGCTTTCGTCGACCTTATGGGCACCCGGGGCGATAGACTTATTTCCCCGGGGAGTGTGCCATTGAAAATTGGTTTGAGCAATTTCCTCAATTTGATTATATATTTCGTGTGGGCGTCGATTACCTAAAAGTCCCCCGGAGCTAGAATCAAGTGTCTGCCTAGTATGTGGCAACAATCCATTGTAGAAAGTGGATACTTGTTGCCATATTGCGAGGCCGTGATGGGGGCACTTGCGTAATAGCTCCTTGAACCTTTCCCAAGTTTCATATAAAGATTCCCCGTCCTCTTGTGAGTATGTATTAATTTCAGCCATTAATTTAGCAGTTTTAGAAGGAGGGAAATACTTATATAGAAATTTTTGGGCTAGTTCATCCCAGGTGTTTACCGATCCAGCTGGGAGGGTGTTGAGCCAAGCTTTCGCTCGGTCTTTCAGTGAGAATGGAAACATACGGAGGCGGATGGCGTCGTTTGATGCCCCATTGATCCGAAAGGTATCACATATTTCTAAGAAATTAGTTATATGTAGATGGGGATCCTCGTCCGCAAGCCCGTGGAAGGTTGCAGAGTTTTGGAGCATTTGTATCAAATGCGGTCGAAGCTCGAAGTTATTGGCTTCGACATTCGGAGCATTGATAGCGGCGCCTAGATTACCTACGGTGGGCCGTAGATAATCCATAAGGGTACGTTGGTCCGCCATTGGGGGTGGATCACCCGAAACCTTCTCTTGGTTTTTGGCTTTTAACCTTTTTCTGAGAAAGCGTTCGGGTTCTTCTAGCGGTTCTTTTATGTCTTTATTGGAACTGGAGCTCATACACTACGTGAGGATGGTGTCGGGTTCCAAGTCCTGCAATAAAAACAAAAAAGAATGTCGGTCAGAAGGTTCACCACGGCCCCGTGTTGAGCGAACACGGCCCCGTGGTCGGAAATACAGTGATTGTTTTCCAGATCCCAGTTACTGGAAGTTGGACACGGCCCCGTGTTGCACCGGCACGGCCCCGTGGTCAGCCTTCTGTAACTTGAAAAACAAAAACTGCCAGTAACTTTGCTGAGCACGGCCCGTGTCCGACCAGGCACGGCCCCGTGCTGAGCTCTGCAGAAGCTAAAAATCTAAAAAAAATCCTAAAAATTTAAAGAAAAATAAAAATATGATTAGGCCGTTGATTCCTAACTTTCTTAAAATCCTTGTGTCCCCGGCAACGGCGCCAAAAACTTGATGCGTGTTAGTGTATATATGTTTTTATATATATATTTAAGCCCTTTTTACACTTTTAGCCAAGTTTTAAATTTATAAAACACGATATTTACTAACACTAAGCACACATATGGGCAAGTGCACCCATCGTGGACGTAGTATAGTGTTGGTAAGATACCGAGGTCGTCCAAGGACACAAGAGCTTTTAATACCGGTTTATCCTCAACGTCTAATCAAATCAAAAAGGTTAGAAAAATGTTTTAAACTAAGAAAAATAAAAACTAACTAAATGCTGAAAATAAAAATAAAATAAAAACAGATAGACAAGATGAATCACTTGGTTCCGACACGTGTATTAGTATAACCTTTGATTATTTTCGCACTTTTGCACTTGTTTAAGAGATTATCTTAGTTATTGTAGTAGGCCCCTCTTTTGAAGGCGACGTTACCCTCAACCCAGTAGTTTGAGTCAGCAAGGATACAATCCTAAAGGGTCGGATTATTGAAAGATAATGAATTAAGTTATTAATGCAAATTATGGTAGGCCCCGCTTTTGGCGGTGACGTTACCCTCGGCTAAGTAGTCTGAGTCAGCAGGGATACAGTCCTAAATAGCCGGGTTATAGTATTAATAGTAGTTAACTTATGAGGGGGTCAAAGAGTTTGGATCCCCGCCATCCAATACCTATGGGCATTGAAGGAGATCCTACTAAATTTGACCCAGGTCCCAAGCAGGACCTCTAAACGCTGAACAAGGGCAAGACCCTTACCAAACCGTTCCCTTAACCCCCGACCAGGTAGCCAACATACCTCCATATAGACCGTGGAGATATGAATGGTGAAAATCTTTTATTTTATATAGACAGTAAAATAACGCCAAGACACCACGGACAAACGATAAGGAAAGATCACCTTCAACATAAGTAACTAGTTATTAAAGTCATTAATACAAAACCAAATAAAAAGTGCAAAAGATTAAAAATAAAAAGTATTATACTAAACACTTGTCTTCACCAAGTGATGTAAGAGACTTAGGCAAACATGGCCTTGATTGTCAAGAACTCTTACGATCAATCTTGGATCCCGAGACGACTCACACACTCTACGATGGACAATGGATGATGGTGGTGGATGATGGTGTTATGGTGGTGGTGGGTGGTGGATGAAGTGTGAGAGAGGTGGTGTGCCAAGGGATGAGAGAGAATGAAGCCAAGCTTCTCTATTTATAGGCTGAACAGAAGGCTGGACACGGCCCCGTGTCCGCTGGACACGGCCCCGTGCCCGCCTGACACTCTCTCTCTTCATTAATTGTAATTGCGAATTACAATTAATGCGCCTGCTGTACTTTCACCACGCCCCCGTGCTCGCTGGACACGGCCCCGTGGTGGGCAATGGAAGCTTCTACTGGTTTGTCTTTTCTGCTGCTTCCTGGGCACGCCCCCGTGTTCGCTGGACACGGGGCGTGTTCAGACTCTGTTTCCTTCTTTTTGCCTTGGGAGGTGCCGTTGAGGGTCCGGGCAGTCTACTTTTGTTCCTTTTCTTGTATTTATGGTAGAATTAGTGGTCTTTTTGCTTCTTTTGTGATTTTGAGCTCATTTCATCCTGAAAATACAAAAGGAAGACAAAAACACTCTTTTTCCAACATTAGTACTTAAAAAGGGTTAGTTTTATGCCTTAATTGATGTGTTTTATATGTTGCATTTTACACACATCAGTAAGTAACTGTGATCTGACGTACGGTCGTCCTGAATAGTGTCACGACCTACAAACGTTCTATATTTGTTAGACACTTCGGTCTTGTAATGACTTGAGTACAAGTCTTTTATCTTGAATATGTGTTAAGACTTGTATGCCTTTGTTATTCATTGAACTGTGTCTTAGATGTATTAACTAATAACTGTTTAGTGTATATATTTCGCCAAATACATATTCTTGTATCTCGTGAGTTGTATCGTAGTTGTATAAAAGTGTTCTCACAAAGTGTTAGGTGAAGGTGAATGTGCATTTTGTTGCAGGTATAGGAATACGTATGTCCGCGTGTTTGTTATATGTGATCTTGTATTCTTAGAATATACACACTCATATATATTCTAAGATACAATATATATGTTATACTTGGTAAAAGGTATAGAAAATATCTTAAAAATAATCTATTTTTAAGATTAGTTCTACAAATATATTTTTAGTCTTTTACTAAGACAATATATTTTAGATGGTAAGAAATATATATGTATGTTTATATATTTCAAAAACAATACCTTTTTATTATAAACCATAAGTAATATATTTTGTATATTGTAGAAAATATATAGTTACTAGGGATGGCAAAAAAGCCCAAGCTCGACGGGTATACCCGAAACTCGAAACATACGGGCCGGGTATACCCGAAGCTCGACGGGTATGGGCCGGGTATGGGATTAAAAATATAAAAATATTTGGGTACGGGTACGGGTATGGGATGGAGCGATACCCGGCCCGTTTACCCGAATAACACCCGAAAAGCATATTATTTTAAATTTAATTTTCCATTTATATAAACTTTGGTACATACACTATTCATATTATTTTGCTTTGTTGTTTGTCTTGTGTTTATTTTCCATTTATATAGTCCGTATATTTGTCCGTAAGTCTGATTTGTCCATAAGTTGTGTCCGAAGGCTCGGAACGTCCGTAAGTTGTTTTTAAGGTGTATTTTTGTGTAGTCTTGTAAGACCTTAGTTGTATTGTGTCTTGTGTTTATTGGTATCATTGTATTCAAGTTACTAGTTTTCAAGTATATAACTAATACAAACAAATAACACTTCACACATAAGTTGTTAAGATAACTAAATATATATTTTCTCAAAAAAATATATATTTATATCAAATTTTGCTTTTATAAAAACTATTCTTTAAAATCTTTTTATTCTAATAAAGATTTTGTCAAAAATGATAGTTTTTATAACAAATGATTTTTAAGAAAAATGGCCATATTTTCTTTGAAATATATACTTAGCCATGTTTAATAAAACATGTCTTTTTCTTATAAAAATCACCAATAATCTTCTCATATTTTTCTTAATAAAAACATATGAGATTTATATCAAAATCTTAACAAGATGAAATCAATAACATGTAGGGTTTTGGTATGATCATATCATAAGTTAACTAGTTCAAAATCCATGCTTTACTTCTAGTTTAACAAACTTTTTATAAAAACCCATATTGTATGTTTCTTTTTATAACTTTGTAAAAGTATTGTTTTTAGTGAAAAACCTTATATACTTTAACAAAATCCAAGATTATGATCATCCATCTAAACATTCATGTTTAACAAAACCCTTAAACATTTTCATGTACACTTGTTAAATTATGTTCTTAAACATCATCTAACAAGTTATTCATATGCTAATCATCAAAACTAGATCAAATATGCAAGTAATCATCCTTAAATCACAACATAAACAAACTTTTATATCATGATTATTATTTTGCTTCTTTGTATTTTCATATTATTTTGTATGAGTGTTTATTTTATTACATGTTCTTTAAACAAATAATACATAACTAAGTATGAAAAAGGGATTTTTAGAAGCTTACTACTAGCACTAGTGGCTAGGGATGATCTTGATGATGATCAAAGAAAAGAAAAATTGTTGATCTTGATGTTTGGAAGCTATGAAATAGAAAGAAAATCTTGCTTCTTCTTGTATTGTCTTTAGATCATCCTAAGTATCATCAAGCTCCATCTTGATCATCAAAGAAGTTTAAAATGGTGAAAGTTTTTGAAGGTGTTCTTGGCTAAAATATGAAGATTGAGAGGATTTCTTAAGTGTGTGTTTTCAAGGTGAAATGTAGTAACGAAATGGTTAGATGATTAATGTAACTAGTTGTTATTACTTTCACCATGTTCACCACTAGACCCACTTGGTAAACAACTTGCATCAAAGGGTAAATATCCAAGATATTTATGGAAACTAGTTGAAAGGGGGGGTCCCACATGGTAAATTGTTTTAACTAGTTAAAGTGTTAGATTTTTTTGTAGAAAAATGATTAGGAAACTTTAGATGTTTAAGGGATTCAAGTGTTTCAAGGTGTTAAGTGACCATTAGTAGTCTAATATGATCCAAATAATATTAGATGGTCACTAAAAAAAAAGATCCCATATTGTTCGGATGTTCGTTTCGCATTGTTTCCGTTAATCGTTATTTGAACGCTAAGCTTGTGTAACTTTTGTAAATTGATGTAGTTATTGGTTCGGATGATACCCGAATGTATCCTCATATGAATTCTATGTTAAACAACACTTTTGTATGTTGCAAAAAGATTAAAAGGCTGATTTCTGCAGAATTTCTGCGGAAAAGTGTTGATATTGTCGCTTTTAGTGCTTTTCGGGCAGTTTTTAGTGTTATCGGACTTCGGGAAGGTTTTAAATCAAACATTTGCATTCCTAGTTAGGGTTTAATGTATATTAGATGTTGGACTTTCGTCTGAGTCCTAAAGATGTCGTTTAGATGGTTTCTACGGATCCTATGTTTTCGTCAGAATACTAGTTTACTAGGTGCTTTTCTAGTAGTTTCGATGCATTGTTTAAACTGTTTCAAATGTATTCAATAAAAATGAATCATGTGCATCCTAAGTAAGTATTCCATGAGTATTCTAAGTGTATGTCATGAAATACGCAGTTCGGGTGTTCAAAATGCATAAAAATATAGCTAAAAATGAGTACTTTAAGTGTAAGAAAGTTACCGAAAAGTGGCAGTTGTGACAAAAGCAATGGCTTGGTTTGACTTACCCTTAAGCCGGCCTTTCCTTTTTTTTGAACGGCAAATTTGGATCACTGACAGACTACTGAAGTATCACCAGCAGAACCACCCGATCATATCCGTCAGTTACAGGTTTAGAAAATTGTATTGTATGGCTCGTTCTAACACCAAGGCAGCATTTGGTATGTTGGAAAGAGAGGTGGAATGGAATGGACCATTGTGAGGGAATGAATAAAAGAGTGTTTGGTTGGTCGATGGAATGGAATCGTCCGTTCCAAAATCCATTCCATTCCCTCAAAATCATTCCATTCGTCACCCCTGTTTTTTTCCCATTCCATTCCCTCTTCACCTAACAACACCACAACCCACCACCGTTGCTACCACACCCCACCACCACCACCACCACCACCACCACCATCACCCACCTACGCCGCCGCCGCTGCCACCACCTACCGCCGCCACCCACCTCCGTCCTTGCCACCGCCGTCGCCGCCACCCACCGTCGCCATTGCCACCTCCGATCATCGCCACCACCCACCTTCGATCATTGACGCCACCATTGCCACTGCCACCTCCGATCACCGCCGCCACCATTATCAACCGCCACCACCCACCGCCACCACCGCTACCTCCTCCGACCACCCCTGCCACCACCATTGCCACCGCCGCCACCTACCTCCACCGTCATCTACCACCGTCATCCACCACCGTCGCCAACCACCGCCACCGCTACAACTGACACCTAGCACCACGCCCCATCATCGCCCATCACTGACCACCGCCATCTGATTTTATTCCTTCGTCTTTTTTCGCATACCAAACAACAAAAAGTAATTGTTCATTCCATTCACACATGGTAACCAAACAAGACATGGAATGGTAATGATCAATTCCATTACCTCATCCATTACATTACCTCGTCTATTCCATTCCTCCATCCATTCAATTACTCCATACCAAACCACTACCAAGGTAGAGAGTATCAAGAATTAGCTCATTCAATTGTTGAGATTCTTTGGCTTTTTAATTCTAAGCTTTATGTTTCTTTAATGAGTCCACCCACATTATAGTGTGATAATAGTGCTGCTATTCAACTAGTAGGTAAATCTTCTATCTCACATGTAGATACAAAAATCTATTCATGTCGATATTCATTTCATTCGAATATATTGTTTTTGCTCTAGCACTTCAAATTTGTTATGTGCCTACTTCGTCTCATATTGTATAATCCTACAAAAAATAACTTGGGTTGCGTCTCTACACCTTCGCATCGTTTCAATGAAAGGCATCGATTCATTAAAAATAGGCACCTTTTCGTTCTAAATTGAACAAGCAAGATTCATTTAAACTTTAACAATAACCAATTGTTAACCAAACCGATGCGATGCATCAAATAAAACAAACCGACAAAAACATTAAATTAAATTAAATTAAATTGAATATATACAAACACAACCGACGCGAGGATTAAAACGAAATCCACACCGCTTCATTCCGTAACCGTCATCCAAAACTAAACCGCCATATGCAAAGTACCGTTTCTAAAGAAAAGATAAAAGAACTGACATTTCAAAAACCGTTATTTGACTAGCATTTCAACCTACTTGACGTTGAAAGTTTAGGATGTACAAATATTAAACGGCGGTGGTAGCGGTGAATCGCCGGCGGTGTTGTGGTGGCGTTTGTTCGGTGGTGGTTTGTTGAGACGGCGGTTGGCTTTGTAGAAAGTAGAAAACTAAAAGAGGAAGGTTTTGTGGTGGCGACGCCGCTAGCGCAGCCAACGTCCGGCGACGGTTTTAACCCTAGCGAGGACTTTTCATGCCGGTGGTGTATGGAGATTTTGTATAGAGATAGAATAACAGGCGAGGAGATGGTGGTGTTTGTTGTCGGCCGGTCTTCACCAGAGACGGTACATAATAAAATATTATATAAGAGTGTACAATTTAAAAGTGTCGTAAATATAAGTATCGCTTTTTAGAACTTTGCAAACTGGATGCTATGTATAATTATTTTGTCAACATTTTTTCTACATTTTAATACAAAAACTTTAGTTTAAAATTAACACTAAAAAGTAGCTAATTACAATAAAACATATATAGAAAATATATACAAATTATGATACCAAACTATTTGTTTTATGTGATTTATATATTCGACAGACGTACCATAATTTTATATTTTTAGTCTCTTTTAATTACTATACTGAGTGTCGGTCTCAAACAAACATGCAATGTATAAAGTGATGATGATTGAATTTTAGTCAAGACGCGCAATGATACTGTAAAATGACTACTCCTAATAATACAAATAAACAATAAAGGTGAATCTACATATTAAGTTTTTTTTGAACTATGATATCAAGGGGTAGATAGAAAGAGAGAAAAACAGGAACTCAAATAAAATTAGGCAAATATATGCTTTAATATAGAATTGTAGGATCGAAGTTAGGCATTATGAAGGAATGTTAAGCTACTCGGTATGGTGAGTCTCATCTTTGGAGAATGACCTTCCGCGTCAGCGCCATGTAGGATGGGTGTGAGGATGAGCCAAAGAGGATGGACCTAAGAAAATGAGAGATGGGCCTAAAATATATATGTATATGTTATATGTATATGTGTGTGTGAGAAGAAAATGCACAAAATTTTGTCCTTAACCTCCCGTCTTCATCGTCCCACTGCCGACATTCACGACAGGGACGAACCACCCGAGATGGTGTTTGGGGGCGTCGCCGAGCCTGGACGACTCCACACCGAGTGGCCTTATGTATAGACTTAAGAACATTTGCATCACAAATAGTGACACTCTATATATTTATAGTCAACGTCCCGCAGCAACGCGCGGGTTTGCGTCAACTCGTTAATTCCAAATATAAACCTACGAATCGTTTTTTTTAATAACTAACACACCCCCTATACCAATGTTCACCATGAAACTAAAACCCTCAACCACTATGATACAAACAATTTTCCAGCAGACCTCGGTACCACTAGACTACAACCATATGGTATAGATCCATGAATCATTTCAATAATTGTTAACATGCTTAAACAAAATATAATAGTATAAACCCATGTATCTCTTGATTGTCTTTACTAAGGAAATATTCCTTACTAGGCAAATTAAACAATAATGACATATATGTGTTCTAATTGCTCAATATTTATTGCTGTAATATATGTCTCTTTGCTCAACTAAATATTTATTGTCTTAATTTTAATGGTAGTTTGGAATGAAAAAAAAGGTAGCATTCTGAATTTTCTGTAGTTTAATGACTAATATTTATGTCTCAACATGTGTATACTTTTATTTTCATATTTTTTGCGTATTTTATTTAATAAGATCATTATCTCATCCACATTTGAAAACGCTTTGTTATCCTTTATTCAAACAAGATACTTTCGATTCCGTCAATGATCTCTAGATCAAATGGTGGAAGGATTGCATTTCTTTTGGTAGATGCAGGTTCAACTCCCATTTGGTGCAGAGTGAGACACTGGTGAGCAATGATAGGAGACGCAGGGAAACCTGGGTTCGATCCTTGAGCCAAACGGGTTTTACCGGTAATTTCACCGTCGTGTTTACGGGCGGGTGGGTTACTGGGTTTTCCCTGGAATTGATGATGGACTCAGGTTATTCTCTGAGTACTCCATTTGGTCCAGTGGGTGTCCCAAAAGTGCTCGACGTTGATTCTGTTGGCTGTTAATAAGAAATACTTACGACTCCGAATAGTAGAATGCTACCCAAGTTGCTAAAGAGTAAAGACTGACAAATTAGTCATCTGGGCTTAGTCCAACAGTATGGCCCATTTAAAAGAGTTAAATGGCTTTCCTGCGTAACACTATAGCCCAAACGATAGTTCATCTCTATACAGCTTTCTGCTATTTATTTATTTACTTTAATTCATAAATACGGTGATTAATTTCTCAAAGCTATTATAAACATATGTCACAGCACACTCCAAATAATTATTCCAGTTTTTGGATAAACAGGGTTTATTTTTTAAATATTTATGAAGAACTTGATATGTTTCAAAGAAACTGAAATTTGTAAAAACTGAAATTAAATTTACTGAAAATGTATAAAATGTCTGGATTTGGTTTCGTTTAAATTCAATGCATCAAATTTTGGGAACTGACAAAAACCCTAGGATTATTTAGATGGAGGGAGTGGTTACCATTTGAGAAGTGGTTGACTTATTTTCTAACCAAAAATATTATGTCATGTTAAGTTCCCACTTCACTCTTTATTTTGCACTCAATCACTAGTAATGGCCAAACACATGAAAAGTGATAAATAATTTTAAAAAAAATGTGATTGGTTGAAAGGAGTTAGAACCCACCATTACCCCCCCCCCCCCCCCTCCTCTTCCCCACTCGGTGACTACTCACCGCCTACACCACCTCTCTCCTCTTCCCCAATCACCGAACATCCACCGGCAATACATCCCCAATCGATAAACCCCCTCCCCAAAGCACTCCCCGAGACCATTCCCTCCACCCTAAGCTCTAATGTGTGGCTGAGTTGATTTCAAAGATTCGGGAGTTGAGAAGGACATCGGATGTAATCTGCGTAACCATCAAAAGCATGCAATACATATTAATTCTTGGCGAATTGGAAATAAATAATCACGCCTAACTCAATTTGGCCGATAATAATCCTTAGTCAGTTATTGGCTGATAATAATCCGAACTGGTCAATTGTTTTTTGTAAAATAGTCCGCCGTTAAAACAGCTTAAAGGAGTTAAGTTTTTTTCCGAATTACAAACCGATGTTTTAGAGTTTTTGATCAGAACGAGGATACGAATCGATTGATGTAAAACATACATATTAACCAATTAACTGCAAATACATACATGCATATATCTGTGTGTTATATATGTGTATACATCATAGAAGGAGGAAGATGGTCACGAGGAGTTAAAACAGTATATTACACAAATGACCCCTCAATTTGAAATATAATATATTACCTAAATGGCCATTTATGTTTATAAGGGTATATTAGTCATTTAATCTTAATTTAATTGGATTTAACATTAATACCCAAACTCGTGATAAAACTGAAACCACAAGACCTGAACCTGTTAAAAAATAAGTTAGTACCTAAAGGCGAAATATGTTATAAACCACAGGGTCCATCTGTGTAATTAACTCTCGTTTATAAGTTAGCCCACTAGAAATTAGTTTTATTGACCTAATACTAATACGATTTTAATAAATATAATAACACATGACAGGCAATTTCATCGACTCTTGGAATCTGAAAGGACGAGACGAACAAACTCATTAGAGTAACGAACAGTCGAACATTATCACTTCATCAGAACTTCACTGAATCATTGGGCCTGGGCTGCTGCGAACAGAAGATTCAGAGACGTGAACAAGACAACATCGATCAAATACGCGAACAAGAACATCAATCAGAAGATTCAGAACTCAAAAGGTCCGTTTGTCGGTTTAGTGTTAATTTTTAAACTGTTTGTCTGTTAATTGTTGTTAGTTATTACTGTATGTAACTCATTAGAATACTATGATTTTGTCATTATCATAATTGCATTGTTTATAAAATACTACAATTTTTGTCATTTTCGTAATTATATTGTTTATCGTTAAAGTATATGGACACATTTTTTGAGCTCGAACATGGTACGTGAATTCTCAGATACGCCACTGAATATAAGATGAAATGTGTAAATTTGGCTTCAATCTAAACAAGGCCGATTAAGTTTTGAGATGAACCAATGATCACGTTTAGATATACGTCACTCATGTATTTTGCATGTGGTCTTTTTGCCTTGTTTAATGTTATAAGTATTCATGTATTTTATGTTAAATTTAAGAAATAAAAGAGAAAAGAACATCAAATCTTATAGTCTTAGTCGTTAGTGTTAATATGCAAGAAAAATAGTTTGGTATCAACCCAACTACCCAAGAACATGTCGTTTTTTTGTCTTATGTGTTTGACATGGTTTTCAAATTGTATAGGATTCAACTCGACCCGTTAACCTAAAACCTACCCTCTTTACCACCCATAAGCATGTTATAACCTTGAATTCTCCTAGCTCTTGAAGATTAGATGGTAAATGCAAATTTAGGTAAAACATATATGAAACCAACCAAGGCACATGGTGCAACCATTTACCACACCAATATATGAATAAAACAAAAACCCTTTAATTTAATCGTCTTTACGATTTCCACAACTAAGACCATGGGTCGGGTATGGTGGGGCTTGGGTTGGGGCTTGGGTTGGGGCATTGGTTGACACGTACAAATTCAAAACTCAAGTCTTCAACCCACTTTGAAGGGGGTATGGTGGGGCTTGGGTTGGGGCTTGGGTTCAACTTTTTTTTAATATATATATATAGGATAATGCTTAGTAAGAAACCCTATATTCTTAGAAAACTTAGCAAACTATAATAGTGGCCATCATTTAGCCACGTAGCCCTCCCACACTTCTTGTTACCTTTTGCTTCAAGGTTATATATGTAATTTCGGTTAGGCAAGATATTATCC
Source organism: Helianthus annuus (assembly GCF_002127325.2). Lineage (NCBI taxonomy): Eukaryota > Viridiplantae > Streptophyta > Magnoliopsida > Asterales > Asteraceae > Helianthus > Helianthus annuus. Next base: position 116,605,378 of record NC_035445.2, on the reverse strand, counting down.
CCCATTTGAATTGACATCAGCATTTAATGCACATCAACTCATTTGTACAATGCACCCACCCCCATATTTCTTTTACAATTTCTCATTTTATATATTCTTCAACAGAAGTACATAGTCATCTTCTACTCCCCTGTTCATTTCTCCATTAATATTCATGGAGACAAATCCGCCAACCTCGGAATTAATGTCGCCGGTCCATAGTTTCCCCAACCGGTTCTTTTGCAGCGACTTCCAAAATGATGAGGAATTTAATGCTCCAGGTTTGTCCATATATGTAATTTAACTGTTCTCAAAGTTCTGTTTTTTTTTTGTCTTTTACAACTTTTTAATCTAATAATCCAAACTATACTGCATGGCCATGTTCACTTGTTCCATTCGAAGCTTCTGTATACACTTATATGCATGTTGATTGTTCTCGGTCATCTGAAGCCCCTGTTAGATCCCCGGATGTTGTGATATCCAACAATTTCATGAACAGCGCGTTTACTGATGACCAGGTTATGGATAATGAAGAAGGTTTGTTTTTTCTATACACTGGTTTTGTTTTTTTCTTCCCCAGATATGGCATTGTTCAAACATATTCCATAATGTTCACATGTAGCATCCCAAGATTCCCATATGCAGGACATGACTGTTGCTGTTTCTGGATCATCTCATGGTCCTTCTATGTTTGCTGAATCATCACGCGGCCAGTTAGACGGTTGTATATATTACATGGGAGCCCACTTTATTCTCATATCACAAATTTCTAACCTTTTGTCATGCCATGTATAGCAGATTCCTAACCTTTTTCGTTTTATGATGCAGGGCCATCGAATCCATACTTTGTTTTTGATACCCCTCAGGGAACCCGTTATTGGATTCCTAACGTCGCTGATAAGTTCATACCAGTGTGTGGGAAATATTATCCAACTTTTGCGGATGTTCTTTCCATGTATGAACTTTATGCGTTTGAAGCAGGTTTTTCTGTAAAAGAAGGGCAAACTAAAGTCTGGAATGGAATTCCCACACACAAGTATCTTCGATGCTCAAAATATGGAAAACCACAACCCAAGAGGACTTTTGACACCCTAGATGAATCTTCTGTTAAGCTCCGGAGGACCAACTTCACATGGTGTGACTGTAAGGCAAGCATACTAGTCTCGATCTCGAATGATTCATACACAGTTCTGAGTTTCAATGATATTCATAATCATGAACTTGTTGAGAGTTACAACCGTGATCTTAGCAAGATATCACGGAAGCTGTCATTCTCCACGAAACAATTCATTCACAATATGAGTCTAAACCGTATCGGACCAATGAGAGCTTATAGATGTCTTGTAGCTTTAAAAGGAGGGCATCACAATGTCAATGGGACTCCGGTGGATTTGAAAAACTTTAGCCACCAGTTGCGAATTTTTATTGGTGAACGCGACGCACAAGTTTTCCTTGAACGCCTGCGTGAGCGTTTTGACAACCTACCCAACTTCTATTTTGATTACACTGTATCAAATGGAAAGTTGTCTTTTGTATTCTGGGCTGATGAGATTTCAAAGCTAAACTACAAAGCTTTTGGCGATGTCCTCGCGTTTGACGCAACTTACAGCACTAACAGGTTAGTCCCCCCCCCCCTAATTAACATGTGTTAGGCCTGATCCCCAAGTATACAGCCTTAACCCCAAAAAGTTTTACATATTGTTAACATCAAATCAATTTTTTATTCATAGGTACAAGATGGTTTTTGTGCCATTCACGGGTGTGGATCATCATTTCCAATGTGTTACATTTGGAGCGGGTTTGATATCAACCGAGTCCATTGAATCTTATGTGTGGTTGCTTAAGGCTTTCTTGAAGGCACACGGTACTCAACCAACTCTCGTGCTGAGTGATCAAGACCCATCCATGCTACAAGCTGTTCCTATGGTCTTTACCGAATCACGACACCGTCTATGCATGTGGCATATAATGAAAAAACTACCCTCCAAGGTTAGCTTAATTTGTTAGCCTTTAACATGTGTTATTCAACATAACACAATTTTTATATGTCTTCTCAAACTGTTTTAATCTAACTCGTGTTAGTAACTATTAACTTTTTCAGATCTCTGCTGACGTTCTCGATAACACTGATCTTCGGTCCTGCATTCACCGGTTGGTTTGGAACGTTTATATCAAACCTGAAACGTTTGAGTCCCGCTGGAATGACCTCCTACAAACATTTGGGCTTCAAGACCACAGCTGGTTGAACGACATGTACAACATCAAACATCTCTGGGTACCAACCTACTTCAGGGAACTGCTCATGTGTTGCTTAATGAAGACCATTTCCCGCTGCGAAAGCTCTAACGCTGCCTTCAAGGTCAACTCAACAAGCGCAAACACCCTTGTACAATTTATGATGTGCTTTGAAAATAGGGTAGACAACCAACGATATCGTCAACATGTATCGGAGTACAAAACCTCATCCACGATGTTCACTGGCAATACTGATTTAGCGATAGAACAGCACGCGTTCGCCATTTACACAAACGTTGTTTTCGCGCAAGTTCAAAAAGAGATAATTAAAGGGAAGTTTTTATGCTACATCACAAACCAAACCGAGTCCAGCAATTCCAGTCTTCTGATAGACGTCACTCATTTGGATAAAAGGAACAACATCACAAACGTCTATCAGGTAACACATGTTAGGCAATTTCATTATTACCCATCCTCTAACATATGTTAGATCTAAAGGGCTTTCTTTTTTGTTGTCTATGTTCAAAACAGGTTACGTATAACACTGTAGACCAATCCGCCAGTTGCTCATGCAGGAATTTCACACGTATCGGTTATCTGTGTCGCCATGTCTTTTGCGTCTATCGATTGAAAAATGTTGAAAGGATTCCACCACAATACATAAACGATAGGTGGCGTCGAGATGCCCTCCCCAAACAGGTTTTTTTCAATTTTCAGCCGATACGGAGTCAACCCACACGCACCGTCCGTTATGCGGAATGAAATCCTCGACCTCGTTACTGAATGCGTTGATGTGGCCAGAACCGATGAGGATTCGTTGGCAAAATTGGTTGACCAACTCAGGGATTTCAAGATCAATGTGCTTTCCAAGCAACCATTGTCTACAATTCAAAATGAATCAAACGAGTGTCAAATGGAAGAAATAGTTGGACAGCCAATCAACATTCCAGTCGAAGTTGCTAATCCAGAAGTTGCACGCAATAAAGGATGTGGTACTCATACTCGCATTTCTGGGCCCGGTGAGAAGGGAAAGGCAAAACCACCAAAACGTCCAAAGCAGCTTCGTTTATGCAAGCGTTGTGGTCTGTATGTCGACGACCACGACTCACGCAACTGCCTTAAGGTGGCTGCAATGAAAGCAGCAAAGGCAGCTGCTGAACAACAAAGGCAGACCGCCACTAGCGACTCACCCTCTGATTAAAATCTTTATTGTCGTTTTCTAGTACTATGTAATGGGAGACTCTCTTCATTTTGGCCTTCTTACAAACATGTAACAGTCTTTTGACATCATCCTGCTCTTCTCTGTTACGTGTGTAAGAAGGTGGAACTATTTTGATCCCATTAACCATAATTAGGATTGTAAGAAACTCTACGGCCTTGGCCACTTTTGTGTTTGTAGCCCTACTTCTTTGGGGACCTCTGTTTGCTATTAATGGGCTTATCTTAATATTATCTGCATTTGATAATTGTGTTTTTGTGTTTTATTTTTTTACGATGGCATAAAAACAGATGCTTAACACATGTTAGCTCCCATAATGGACAAGGTCTTTTAACTTGAAAGGATCAAAACAATCTGTGTTAACCACACAAAAACAGCTTATATATTAAACCACGTCAGGTTATAGAATTAGACTTCACCTCTAGCCAACTTAAACACACATTCTACTAATAGGTTACAACCCCGCGTCTAAAACACATTGATGGACTAACGAGAAATGACAGCAACCGATTGCCAAAAAAAAAAAACATAATAAAATACCAACAAAACGACATTGGTATGTCGTTTTGTTACAACATAGGGTCATTAGGTTAACACATCTTCAACCATTTTCAACATACTAACTACCCATTGTTATCCTCCATCTCTAACAAGCTTTTCATCATGGTGTGGGAAATTCCTCATCATGAAAGTACAGAGGAGAGAGGCTGCGCTCACTCTCCCATGGGTCATGGTGACACTAGGACTGGATTGTTTCGGGTGAGTATGGACACAACGGGCAACCACATAATTCATGGTCTGGATCCGTCAGCAACCTAACCAACTCATCTGGTAGCCCCTTCAACTTTTCAGCTTCTGGAACAACGTGTTCCCTACGGCGTGACGTTTCTTGCGACACACCAGCTACATCAGTTACATTTTTGGTTCCGCTTTCTGAAGCATCGTCACCAGAAGCTACTCCAGTTTTCCCGTCTTCTCGATTCTTGTGAGACACTTTTCTTTCGTAGCACACCCCGTACCGGCCCTCACATGCTTCCTTCTCCTTTTGCATCCGCTTCTCCATGCCTGGTTGGGTAGCCGTAACCTTACCTTTACACGGGTCCATCACATTACAACACTTTGGAATCGCTAACAGTTTATGGTTAACTGAAGTGGTGAAGTATTACAGAATATGACTTTGGTTCTTCACTACAATACTTATAGAGGTTTTCCCTGGGTACATTTAATATAGGTCTTTGTGACTTGACTTTGATGTGACCATAAGGTGCCAAAAAGCAATGGTTCCTTTTCCCAATAAAGTTGTTTTATAGACACCAACCCCTATGTTTGTAGACTTCTGCCACCAACTTTCCCCAATTTCCAATATTCCTACTACATTTTTAGAAAGAGTGTTCCCCTTGGAAGCAGCATTTTCTCATTTTCTATAATGTTACACGTACCTTTATATAATTTCAAACAACCTCATTTAAAACATTATCATCTACGTCAATCAACTAGATTAATAATATTCTAACACATCCAACAACACATCAATATTCTTTAGAGTATAGAATTACCAAGTTACTAAACATCAGATTGTATATAGATAGTCTATCCCCAAAAAGACATCGTGACGATGCCATACCCAACAAAACACCTACCCCGCAATAAGTTTAAAGCAACATCCCCAAATCCATCAAAGTACATTACATGTTTCCAAAAAACAAAGCTGGCGCAATTAATGCACACTGGTGCTACAGTAACTTCCATTTCACCCCCCTAACACGTGTTACTCTATTCGGCAATCCTGCTTGATTTTTGGCAGCAGCACATTCACCTCCGAACATAAGATGTGCGCAGCATACCTCTTTCTCAACTTACGCACCTCCGCCATCTTCCTCGCCCCACTCATGCTGAACCCACAGTTAAAACTTTTATTTTTCCCCATGTGGCACTCCATGTGCCGCATCAAGAAGACCCCACAATCAGTTGTGTTTGCAGTGGTCGCCCAAGGAACCGGCATACGCTGGATGTTGCAGTACTCTATGTCATCGGCTCGCGGATTCCCAACCTCCCGAAGATATTGCACAAACATATCTTTCTGCATACACACATACAAGCCATGCTCAATAAAAAAAGCAGATCCTCAATATTATCACACTTATTTGTTCAACAATTGTCAGTTTAGTAACTTACGATCTTATACGTTGTGTCCTTGTGGAGGTAGTAGACACTATCTTCTATCAACTGACCTTGGCGGGCTTTGTCATTATCAACGACATAAATCCCGGGGTCGCGTAACTCAAACACTAGCAAGTAAAAGTGTTTGTGCTCCAATATCGGGAAGAAAACAATGTCTTGATTTCGAAAGTCAGGAACATTTTCACCGCTGTTAACCGCACCTTTTATTCCAATCCGAAACTTGTGCATCCGCGCCTCGACATCGCCTTCCTCAGATGTTAGCATCCACGGAAATTTTAAGCACAACAGAGAAATTAATAAGGTCAAAAAGTCGCCACACTGTAATCTCTATATACATGACACTCACCACAACTTTAGTACCAAAGAATTGCCTACTGTAAGCCTCCCGTGATTTCCGTTTCTCTTGGAAGTTTAGCACCTCCGCCCAACAGTCGATAATACCATCTGAGACCTCATTGCCAACGTTTAAACTCTTGAACATAGCCCGAGACGCATCTACATGGGTAGGGCTTCTAAACAGCAACTCCCTGGTTTCAGATGTACAAATTATAAATTAAATTGCATACTTTAACACATGTTATTTATTATTTTACTAAATTTTGGTACGGTGACCCCCCTACTTACACAACCATGTGTATCGGACTATCTACATCAACCACCGACGACGAACCCTGTTCCCTCCTGCGGAAAAAATCAAAATATAACGAATTATCTAGTGTGGAACTTGGTTGTTGGTTTACCCTATTATTATAAAACAATAAACCACGTTGCAGTTCTACTTACACGTTTGCCTCCATTGCCCGCTTCCTACGAGAATGCCTATTTAAAAGGTGCAATGGGCTTTCATCAGCGCATATGTACTCCCACAGATTTGCCTCCTTCTTAGTTATTGGCTGACCCATGTCAACAGACCTTATATAGTAAGGTGATCTGTTTGGTTCCGCTGCCACTTTCTCTCTGAAAGGGAGCTTCCTTTTTTGGGCCCCCAACTCAGCCAACATACGCACACGGTTTGCAAGCGGAATATTGTCCTCCACCTCATTCATATCACCCCCACAAAATTCCAGACCAGTTTGCCCTTTGTGGATTGCAATGGCCGGGTCATAGGAGCTAACTGGTTCTACCATTATAACCATACTCAAGTCTGTGGTAGCCTCCATATCGCCTAAAACATATAAAATAAATAACTCACGTAACGCAGTAAAGAATACAACACTTTTCACAGTAAATGAATGTATTTCAGCTCACCGGAACGCTCCAGCACTGTTTCTGTCCGAGCAATATCATCCATCTTCCTACTTGTGCAACCTGCACGTTTAATGCAAATAAGTATATTACATATGACTCCTACTAACCCATCAATACCGAGTTTGTTTAATGCTCTATCGTACCGATTTCCTGTGACACGTCCAATTCACCCCCAATTTGTGTCATTCCAAGACTCCAATTGGGGCCATCTAAATTCCGTTCATCAAAAACCGTATCGCCTTCGCACACTGTGTATATGATTAACACATGTTAACTCACTAAATGATACAGGTAGGGAAGCAGTTAACACATGTTAGAGCATGAAAGTCTTTACCGTTCTTTTCCGGCTGCCACACCTCTTCAGCCGCTTTCCCTTTACCCTCGACATCCTGGGCCTTATCGAAACCTGCACCTGTGACAGAGTCTACCACCGCGCTACTGCACCCTTGCATATTTACATCAGTTGAATGCATCCCATCATGCTCAATCTTACCTACTTCATCTGCATAAAACATTCTTATCACATCTCATGCACAACTTAGTACCAGAAGCTGTATAAATAATTACCGTTAAAATCACGGTCACACTCATCAACAACCCCCTTGCCTTTGCCATCCAGAACCACATGTTCGTCCTTATCATTAACAGCACCTTCAACAGATGCAAACACGACGCCACCACTCTCTTCTTTTCTTCCATCATATGCAGCCCTAACTTCATTCTCAATCTTACTATCTGTAGTTGCATAAACATTTTTCGAATAAATTAGACATGGCTAAACATGGCTAAACAAATAAAACGGGTTCCGAAGATTACCTTCATTCTCATTCCCTTCAACCTGTTTGCTATCCTTAGCCTCCATCTCGACCATTTTGGCCACCTCTTGATCACATATAAACCGTGCTTCGTAAATCTCATCCTTTTTGGCGTCATTCGCTTCAAGATCGGTGTTCTGGTGATCATTGTCATTCGCAGCCACTTTATTGTCTGTATCCACTCTATGTTCATCTTTACTAACAAACTGCATGTCCGAACCACGGTAATCTGTCAAAACAAGATGCCCCATGTTAAAACGAATAAAGTAATACAGCACACTTTTAAAGTCAGACATTCTGAAAGGGTACGGGAACTACCACGTGCACCATGCACTTCTGCTGCTTTAATACGCAGTATTGCACGCATTAAACCCAGCGGCTTATGCACTTCTTCAGCATCACTTTTATCCACGCTTCCTGCTCCTTTATTTTCTTCGGCCCCACCAATACTACAGTCACCTCCACTTGAATTACCAGCATCATGAACACTCTTATCACCTTCGACGACTTCATTTGTTTCTTGCCCAAATTCACTAAACCCCAGTTCTCTCTCTTCCAGTTGCTTCTCAGTCTTGTTGAACCCTATAACATCACAGAAATATTAAATGGGTTTCAGACACGTATGCATATTAGAGGGTAATAAATTTTAACGAGCAACAAACTACGCGTCACCGTCAACGTGTACTTCTAAATTTAAATGTATGATGAAACTGGTAACACATGTTACAGTTTACCTGATTCGTTGCCATCATCCGTTTTTTCCCGATCAATCTTTATATTTGTCTTCGGGCAATTCGGGGTCACAAAGCTTGCTTTCATTTCAGGAGCATCCTTTAACTTATTCAGACGGGGAGATCTCCTTACCCGCAACGACATACCACCTTCTTCCAGCGCTCCGGTACACTCAGTTCCATCAGCAACTACGCTTGATTCCTCCGCACCATCTGCTGCAACCACAATAGAATGTTATACTATACGATCATTATCACATTAACATGTGTTAGACTAAACATTTCATTCCATAACATATAGTACAGGTACATAAAGTCTTTTCGCGCTATAAATGTGACAACACTCACCAAATCAGGTATCCGTACGATTTAATTAATAATTAATTGCTGCTTAATTAATGTGCTTACTTGAAATTACTGATGAACTGCTACTTGAATTCTGACCCTTGTACATACCTGCATCATACTTTACATACCGTCACTACATTATTTACATACTGAACCTTAGTGACAAACATGATGCACAAAAGCACAGTAGCACTATGAACGGATAACCTATTGAACATGCTGATAAAGCCAGCATCAGGCAGATATTGCCTCTAAGGCCTGTATGAGCCAGAAATATTTTACTACACCCATAGTGAGTGTAGGGATACAAGGGTTGTAGAACTGCGTCTCTAGGGATAAGTTACAATGACAGGATGTGCCTAAAATGGACACTAAGCACAAAACTCAGCACTTTGATAAACAATTCAGCTTTTAGCTCACTAATAAAGTGTCAAAACATGAGAAAAATATTACTAGACACCTTCCAAAGTGTCGGGAATAAGTTGTGTCACTAAAAATGGTATTAACGACACTCTAAAGCTTTGTTAAGCGCTTTAACGGATTACTATCCAACCGAACAACCGGACTATACCCGGAACATGAAAATATCGTTATAAACATTATTTGTCTTTTTCTGAGCCAGTTAGGGTCCCCGAATACCCTAATACCCGCCATAAAGCACAACACACAACTAACCGGGTTAAGCACTTAACTAACTACCTTAACCTAACTATTAATCTAACTATTAGTTGGAAATGGACTAGATACCCCCCCCCCCCACTGGCCGAATTCGGTCACTTCGTGACCACCATGGTACAACACTTTGATTATTTTATTTACTTTGGTCCCATATCAAGAGGACACAAGAACCCATGGATCATAACTCTAATATTGTCTATAAGTATCTAGTAATGCACATTATGATCTTACACTCCATAACCTCACAAACACACACCTCTCCCTCTCTCAAAAACTTTCAGCCGAACACCCCCTAGATCCATCCATCATTCTTCGATTTTGCTCATCACATTCCAAGTATACACAAGTGTTAAGGATCACGCATAAGGAGTCTTGGTGCACTCGGAGCTCGAAGGACCTCATTCTCTTGCTTTTATCCACCCTATTTGCGCTTAGATTCTTCCCTAGCCTCGAGCTAGTGGTATGTTACTTAAATCACCTACTCGAACTATTTTAAAGTGGTTAATATGATGTGTAACGATTAAAACTCGAAATCTTACAAGATGATGCTTTAAAGTCTACTAAAAACACAAATAATGATGGTTAAAAGCTCATATGATGTGTAAATGTTGTAGTATTTATTTTGTGTGGTTATTTGGACCCGATCTATGTTGTGGTAGCTCGGATCATCATTTAACCCGGGTTGGTCATGATCATGGATCATGACATAAGGTTGTTTTGAAAGAAACAAGGGTTAAAGGGTGAAACTCTACCACACACGAATCATGAACTTGTGTAAGAGTGTTTTTACTTGTAAAATAGTGTTTAAAACTAGTAGATCTACGGATCTACAAGTGGTATTTTCAAAGGACCGAGTGTCAAGAAAATCATGTTTTCTAAAAACGGATCTTACACTAACAAGTATGATTTTTAGAAACACACAAGTGTGTAAGCACTTGTGTAGCACAAAAGTTTCGACAAAATAACAATTTTTGTAAAGATGACGAGAAGTTGTAAAGACGGATTTTCTCTAAAAACGAGGTTTTAGATCCGCTAAAAATGATGAGATTTACACTATAATTTTTGAAAACTACAAGTTCATGAAATTTATGCGAATTACATTTTTGTTAACTAGTTTGTTGTGTTGAAAATTGTTTTGATCAAATAAAGAAGTTGTTGAATTGTTTCGTAAAAGAAAATGATACGCTTGAAAGCGTGGTCACCTCCAGTTACAGAGGAAACTCTGGCAAAATTTTTCTAAAAACCTAACACTTAGAAATATTTTCACTATAAGTGTTAGAAATACTTTTTGACATGTTTTCAAAATATATAAATTTCGCCATGACCTTATTTACAAAATATCGGAGGTGGGATTTTCACAAAATTAAACGTGATAAATATATATTTAGTAAATATATTTTCACAACATTAATTGTGATTATTTTGTGAAGTATAATATTATTTTTAGGGTAAAAATAATATTATCGAACGTTAACGAATCCAAAATAATACGAACGCTTTCACAATAAATATATAAGTTACATCGGTAATTATTATTACCACTCGAATGATAAAACGTAACTTACGCATTATACGGAAATATTTACGAACGCGTATTTTTGTTAAAGTATTATTTTTGGGAAATTATGTGACATGAAAATATAATATTTTTGATAAAAATATTTATATTTTGGAGTTAGAAATAAATATATGTTAAGTAAGACTTAATAATATATTTTCAAGATATACGAACACACATGTATTAGATCCCCCATCTTTGGGAAAGAAATAATTACCAAGTATGCACAGAATGTAAACACGAAATAGTTGTCTAACTATTTCCTAAAACGAAAACCATAAAGATAAGGCACGGCCGTCCGTCTAATAGAGTTAGAACTTGTAGGTCGTTGCACAGCTGCTTGCTTTCAGAGACATACTTGGTAGAGACGCACCGACTGTGAGTTCATGTCCCCCTTTTCTCTTAACTGTTTTCAGTTTTTCTAAACTGCGGTGGTGAAATACATGTTACTTTGATTACGAATACTTTATACATGGTATGGTTAGCGTAAGGAGGGTTATTATTTAGATCATGTGAATTGGGTAGGCGGAAACTTGAGGTCATTAATCCTCAAGGTAGGACCGAGGGACAGTAGCGGTAGATCTATCTGGGTGTAGCGAGCCCAACCCCTGAGCCCGCCTAATGGACCAGGTGGTGACTGTGTACCCATCGCAAAATCTGCTAGGTTTGAGCCTTCCTACTTGCACTTCACACATATCAATGGCCTTGTAAACCATTGGTGATCTCCTTTTTCCTTATTTGCTACATACCAGGATTTTTATACAAACAAAGGTTTATTTGCTCACTTACACATGAACTCGCTCAACATTATTGTTGATTTTTCAACTTACATGTATTTCAGGGAATTAAAGGATCTGGCACGGTATGGCACGTTTTCCCGCTGCACTAGTACGAGGTCATCCGGGTTTAGGGAATGTGACTCTTTCCTGGACAAGTCACAGTCCTTAAGCTGTGTTTGTGTTATGTTGATGTTTGTGTTTGTTGAACAATGTTTATGTCGTTAGGGTGTGTTCCCGTTGATACAATGGTATTGTACTTGGTTTTTAAAACTAAATTAAATGGATGATCTTGCATGATTTTATTTCATATAGCTTTGTTATGATTAAGCTATGGTATTAAGAAGTCACACCAAATTAACCACGCTTCCGTAAAGCCAGGGTGTGACAGCTTGGTATCAGAGCTCTGATCATAGCGAACTAGGATTCCTTCTCGAGTCTAGACTATGATCGCTAGGGCTCTCACGAAAACATTTTTACTGCATACCACTTAAGTCCAGATCCAAAACTTTTTTTTTACAAACAAATGTTGAGCACATTTTATATATTATTTTTAGGCTCAGTCTTGGAGGCTGAGGCTCGGTCTTGGAGACCGAGGCTCGATCTAAGAGATCGAGGTAGATGGCTAGTGAGACTAGGAAGAGTAGGCTCAGTCTTGGAGGCTGAGGCTCGGTCTTGGAGACCGAGGCTCGATCTAAGAGATCGAGGTAGATGGCTAGTGAGACTAGGAAGAGTAGGCTCAGTCTTGGAGGCTGAGGCTCGGTCTTGGAGGCCGAGGCTCGATCTAAGAGATCGAGGTAGATGATAGAGCAGTCTTAGAGGCTGGGTAAATTTGGCTAGTGGGACTAGGAGTATCAGTCTAGGAGACTGGGAGGCTAGTGGGACTAGGAGAATTATTTGATTGTTTATTGTTGACTTACATGTTTATATGATTATATGATTGATTATTGTACGTATATGTGTTTGTGTTACAAACGTCATGCTTTCATCATGTACTAGAAAGATGGACACTACGAATCCCATGGCCATAGTATCAAACGACATAGTTTCATCGAAGCACGAGGTGTACATATCCGATACTACCGGCACAGACAATGACGACTTTCAGCCCTTTTGCGCTGCCTGAAGTCGTAGCAGAGCCTACTGATGGCCATCCTGTTTGGAATTTGCCACTCGCGGTGATCCCTGCTCCCGTGCCCCTTGCCGCTTATCCTGTTGTTGATATGCCCCCCCCCCGACGTGGCCTCCGACGACGATAACGACCTACTAGAGAAGGACCCATTCGAGGGCGAGGCCATATTGCTGCTGGTATTAGCCTACTGCTTGCGGACGCTCCTGCGGGGGAAACTCATGCCCATTCCCCTGTCCCAGACTCATTTGAGTTTCTGACATCCGCATTTTCGCATATACAGGGAGTGCAGCACCATTCACACGACGCCGACCCTGATACGGCATCATCAGCTGCACCGGTTCCCGCACACAGCTTTGAGTTTGATCACAGTATTGAGGGTGATCTTGTTCTTCCACCTGGTTTTGATCCAGACCATGACCTTGAGTTCATACACTTAGACCAGCCCTTGGAGGATCCTGTAACCCTATGTGATGGTTGATCCAGCTGATTTTGAGATGGAGTTGGTTGATCCGGAGCCAGCTGTGGCCCCTGAGCCAGGCGTTGCTCCTAACCCCGCATTGGAGCATGACCTTGTTCATGCCGATGCACCTGCTGTTGCTCCTTGATTGATCATCTGCTTGGACGAGAGAAAATTTGGGGTAACTGTGCAAGACAATTTATTATTACGGGGGCCCACGTAATAACGACTTGTAGTGCACAGAAATCCTGGTGGACTCTGCGGGTCAAGCTAATGAAAACCAATGTAGCAGGAAATAACTCAAACACGAATGACCAAGGCGATGAAGCGTCGAGTTCATTCTATTTCAAGCAACAAGCCAAATTGGCAAGCCTATGTGGAGGCTCAGAAAAAAAAAATTTCTTTCTTTCCCCACCCATACATTGAGTATATTTATGTGTAAAATTGGGTGAGTACATGATGGCTTATGGTGCTATGTATCTCATAGACAATTGGAAAGTTGTCTAACCCACTTCATGCCATTTCGGCAGAAGAGAATGCCACCCAGGCGTGACACAAACACCAGTATGTTGCCAAGGATAGAAGCCGAGCTGCAAAAACGCAACTCACAGGCAATTGCATGACATGAAGCTCTCCGCTTTTAGCACAGCAATGGCACTACTGGAAATAACCCCCCAACTGACCGCACCTATAAGCAGTTCTTGAACTGCAAGCCTTTGAACTTCGACGAAACAGGAAGCGCCATTGCATTTGTTCGTTGGTCCGAAAAGATTGACTCTATTATAAGAATGACTAACTGTTCGCCCCAACAGAGTGATACCTTTACCTCGGGGTCATTTCTAGGCGGCACACTCTCATGGTGGGACCATCAGGTTCAGGCCCTTGACACAGATGCTGCTTATGCACTGAGCTGGGATGAGCTCAAGAAAATGATGGAGGAGAAATGTGGTTCTAAGACTGGAATTCAGAAGCTTGAGATAGAGTCCTGGAATTTGAAAATGGACAAACCAGAGATTCCTGAACATGTCCAGCGATCGCACGACTTGCCTAGGGTCGTCCCCTAATAAGTCACTAATGTTGTATGATACAGTTGGGTACCTGTAAACCTTACATTCTGGTCTCGATTTGTGGCAATGCAATCACAGTGATCTATTGTTTATGTTCTATGACATGGGATGTTATGTGGCTGATTTATTTATAACATGAGATGTTAAGTGCTGATATTGTTGAATACATACGTACGTTTCACCTGCTATGACCTAACCTACGTGAAACATCTTTTAGAAAATGCCACCAAGACGTGAAATGCACATGCCCACCTCAGAGGCGGAACCTCAAAAGATAATTGCTGCAGCTATAGCACAGCACGAGGCCCTACGCTCCGAACCTAGCAGAGGCACCTCAGAAAATAACGGTTGTTCCTACTGGCACTTCCTCAATTACAAGCCTCCGAAGTTCGACGGCACTAGGGGTGCCATAGCTTTTGTGAAATGGATTGAAAGTATGGAATCCATCTTTCAAATGAGTGGTTGTACGCCAGAACAACAAGTCCCATACGTTTCTGAGTTATTTCATGATGGAGCTCGATTATGGGGGAACCTTCAGGTTCGAATAATGGGCCTAACTACTGCATACGCGTTGACTTGGGATGAGTTGAAAGGAATAATGCGTAAGAAGTATTGCACCCAAACAGAAACACAGAGGTTAGAAGGTGAATTCCAGAGCCTGATAATGGAAGGTCCGAAAATGTTGGAATTCATGCAAAGACTTCATGATTTGGCACGAGTCGTTCTGTACTTGGTAGAACCAGAATTGAGGAAATTAGGACATTTCATTTGGGAATTGGCACCTCAAGTCCTGAGCTTAATGACAGCATCTACGCCACCAACAACTATGGCTGCAAGTAAGATGGGCTTGGCACTCGTTACGGAAGTCATTAGACTAGAAAAACTTGCAAACCCTGACAAGGAGACTCACGTCGAGTCATCGGGAGGTAACAAACGGAAGTTTTCAAACTTCAAGCAAGTCACTAGCGGTGTGGTTAAGAAAGGGGAATCGAGCACGCCAGCTCAGGTTACAACTGGTAGTGGGAAGAAAGGAAGAGGGTACATGGGCGCCCAACCCAAGTGTAATACCTGCCAGCGCCACCATTCTGGCCGTTGTGGTTTGAAAGTTTGTGAAGCTTGTGGAAAGACTAGCCACTTGAAGGATTCTTGTTGGGCCACTGTTGGCCAGAGAAGCCAGGGAGGATTCGGAAACAGAAACACCAACCGGGATGGGAATGGAAATCGCCCACAAGTGAACAATGGAGATGATGGAAATCGAGTTAACAATGCTAATCAAGCAGGCGCTACAAGAGGAACTGCCCGGAGTTGAACCAAGCCCGTGGAAGGGTTTTCAACATAGAAGCGAGGGAAGCGCGCCAGGATCCCAATGTTATCACTGGTACGTTCCCTGTAAACCAATGCTATGCATCCGTTTTATTTGATACTGGCGCCGATTATAGCTTCGTGTCGTTAGAGTTTAAGAATATGCTTGGTTTAGCCGCTAGTAAGTTAGATGTTCTGTACTCAATTTAATTGGCTAATGGAAATTTGGTAGAAGCCAATGAAGTTATCAGAAGTTGTGTGATCGAATTGGGAGAGCGTGAGTTTGCTTTGGATCTACTACCAGTCCAGCTGGGAAGCTTCGACGTGGTAGTAGGGATGGACTGGTTACTAAGCAACAAGGCAGAAATTGTTTGTCACGAAAAGGTCGTTTGCATCCCAACCAAAGATGGTGAAACAATTGTGGTTCATGGAGAGAAGCGTGATACGCCTTTGAGAATTATCAGCTGCCTGAAAGCGTGAAAGTGTTTACAAAAGGGATGTGCTGCCTTCCTGGCACACAATGTAGATAAGAAAGCTGCTGAACCAAAAATTGAAGACATCCCTGTCGTGAAGGAATATCCGGAAGTCTTCCCAGAGGACTTGCCAGGATTGCCGCCCCAGAGGCAAGTGGGGTTCCGCATCGACTTAGTTCCAGGCGCCGCGCCTGTGGCTAGGGCACCTTATCGACTTGCACCGTCTGAGATGCAAGAACTGTCGACACAACTTCAAGAGTTGTTAGACAAGGGATTTATCCGACCAAGCTTCTCTCCTTGGCGAGCTCCAGTTTTGTTTGTCAAGAAGAAGGACGGTAGTTTCCGTATGTGCATTGATTACAGAGAGTTGAACAAGTTGACGATCAAGAATAGATACCCTCTGCCAAGGATTGATGATCTGTTCGACCAACTGCAAGGTTCAAGCTTTTACTCGAAGATCGATCTGCGATCTGGTTACCATCAGTTAAGGATACAGGAGGAGAGTATCCCAAAGACAGCCTTCAGAACTCGATATGGACACTACGAGTTTCTAGTTATGCCGTTTGGGTTGACAAACGCACCTGCAGTGTTCATGGATTTGATGAATAGAGTTTGCAAGCCGTATTTGGATAAGTTCGTGATAGTGTTCATCGATGATCTTGATTTACTCAAAGACGAAGGCCGAGCACGAGCAGCATTTAAGAGCCATTCTGGAACTGCTAAAGAAGGAACAGCTGTATGCCAAGTTCTCTAAGTGCGAGTTTTGGCTACGAGAAATACAGTTCCTTGGACACGTGGTGAATGGAGATGGAATTCATGTTGATCCCACAAAGATTGAAGCGATCAAGAATTGGGAAACGCCAAAAACGCCAACCGAGATTCACAATTCTTGGGTTTGGCTGGTTATTACCGAAGATTCATTGAGAATTTTTCAAAGATCGCTCAACCATTGACGCTCCTCACGCAGAAAGATAAGAAGTTTGATTGGGGAATCAAACAGGAAGAAGCGTTCCAGATATTAAAGGATAAGCTCTGCAACGCGCCAATCTTAGCACTACCGAAAGGTACAGATGATTTTGTGGTATACTGCGAACGCTTCGCGTCAAGGATTGGGTTGCGTGTTGATGCAACGCCAAAAAGTTATTGCTTACGCGTCACGACAGCTGAAGGTACATGAAAAGAACTATACCACACACGATTTGGAGCTTGGCGCAGTGATTTTTGCTTTAAAGATCTGGAGACACTACCTTTATGGTACAAAGTGTACAATCTTCACAGATCACAAAAGCCTCCAGCACATATTCAACTAGAAGGAGTTGAATATGAGACAAAGACGATGGGTAGAGTTGTTGAATGATTACGACTACGAGATAAAGTATCATCCAGGTAAGGCGAATGTGGTCGCCGATGCCCTAAGTCGAAAGGAGAGGATCAAGCCCATAAGGGTTAGGGCTTTGGAAATGATTATTCAGACCGATCTTTCCTTGCGCATTCGTGCCGCGCAGAAAGAAGCTCTCAAGGAAAGAAACCTTGAAGAGGAATATCTCCGTGGGATGCAGAAGTTATTGGTACCAAAAGGGGAAGGAACGTTATGTTTTGAGAAAAGGATTTGGGTTCCTTTGTTTGGAGGTTTAAGAAAGGTTATTTTCGATGAAGCTCACAAGTCGCGGTACTCTATCCACTCTGGAGCGGATAAGATGTACCAAGATCTTAAGGATTATTATTGGTGGCCTAGGATGAAAGGCGATGTGGCTGTTTATGTGAGCGAATGTTTAACTTGCGCTAAGGTTAAAGCGGAATACCAGAAGCCTTCAGGACTTCTGCAACAACCGGAAATTCCCAAGTGGAAGTGGGAACAAATCTCCATGGATTTTGTTACGAAGTTGCCAAGAACGCCAAAAGGCCATGACACTATTTGGATAATAGTGGATCGATTAACGAAGTCAGCACACTTCTTACCTATCAGAGAGAAGGATAATACGAGCAAGTTGGCCGAAATTTACATGAGAGAAATTGTTACACGCCATGGAGTACCTCTCTCAATCATCTCTGATAGAGACGGAAGGTTCGTCTCAAGGATTTGGCAATCCTTCCAAGAAGCTTTTGGCTCGCAATTGAATTTGAGCACCGCGTTTCACCCGCAGACCGACGGTCAAAGCGAACGGACGATACAGACCTTGGAAGACATGCTGAGAGCATGTGTGATGGATTTGGGCGGTAGCTGGGATAAGCATTTGCCTTTGGTTGAATTTTCATACAACAACAGCTATCACGCCAGTATTGGGGCTACACCATTCGAAGCTCTTTATGGCCGCAAGTGCAGATCACCGCTCTGTTGGTCTGACGCAGGTGACAGGCAATTGGTTGGTCCTGATGTGGTCCAGAAAACCACAGATAAGATTGCACAGATCCGAGATCGCATCAGTGCGGCTCGTGACCGTCAGAAAGCCTACGCGGATCGAAAAAGGAAGCCTCTGGAGTTTGAGGTAGGTGATATGGTTTTGTTGAAGGTATCACCCTGGAAGGGTGTGGCACGCTTTGGGAAGCGTGGGAAGTTGAATCCGTGGTATATTGGCCCGTTCAGAATTCTGGAAAGAATTGGGTCCGTAGCATACAAGTTGGATCTACCTGCCGAACTTAATGGAGTTCACGATACGTTCCACGTATCAAATTTGAGAAAGAGTCCAACGCAAGATACCGTTGTCATTCCTACCAACGAAATTCATGTTGACGACACACTCCACTTCGTTGAGGAACCCGCTGAGGTTACGGATTGGAAAGTGAACAAGACCCGCCGGAGCAGTGTCAAGCTCGTCAAGGTTCGTTGGAATGCCAGACATGGTCCTGAATACACCTGGGAACGTGAGGACCGGATGAAAGAGAAATACCCCCACTTATTTCCCAAGAACCCTACGACTAGAAGCAGAACTTAAAATTTCGGGACGAAATTTTTCTAACGGGGGGAGAATGTGACAACCCTCACTAAATCAGGTATCCGTACGATTTAATTAATAATTAATTGCTGCTTAATTACTGTGCTTACTTGAAATTACTGATGAACTGCTACTTGAATTCTGACACTTGTACATACCTGCATCATACTTTACATACCGTCACTACATTATTTACATACTGAACCTTAGTGACAAACATGATGCACAAAAGCACAGTAGCACTATGAACGGATAACCTATTGAACATGCTGATAAAGCCAGCATCATGCAGATATTGCCTCTAAGGCCTGTATGAGCCAGAAATATTTTACTACACCCATAGTGAGTGTAGGGATACAAGGGTTGTAGAACGGCGTCTCAAGGGATAAGTTACAATGACATGATGTGCCTAAAATGGACACTAAGCACAAAACTCAGCACTTTGATAAACAATTCAGCTTTTAGCTCACTAATAAAGTGTCAAAACATGAGAAAAATATTACTAGACACCTTCCAAAGTGTCGGGAATAAGTTGTGTCACTAAAAATGGTATTAACGACACTCTAAAGCTTTGTTAAGCGCTTTAACGGATTACTATCCAACCGAATAACCGGACTATACCCGGAACATGAAAATATTGTCATAAACATTATTTGTCTTTTTCTGAGCCAGTTAGGGTCCCCGAATACCCTAATACCCGCCATAAAGCACAACACACAACTAACCGGGTTAAGCACTTAACTAACTACCTTAACCTAACTATTAGTTGGAAATGGACTAGATACCCCCCCCCTGGCCGAATTCGGTCACTTTGTGACCACCATGGTACAACACTTTGATTATTTTACTTACTTTGGTCCCATATCAAGAGGACACAAGAACCCATGGATCATAACTCTAATATTGTCTATAAGTATCTACTAATGCACATTATGATCTTACACTCCATAACCTCACAAACATACACCTCTCCCTCTCTCAAAAACTTTCGGCCGAACACCCCCTAGATCCATCCATCATTCTTCGATTTTGCTCATCACATTCCAAGTATAAACAAGTGTTAAGGATCACGCATAAGGAGTCTTGGTGCACTCGGAGCTCGAAGGACCTCATTCTCTTGCTTTTATCCACCCTATTTGCGCTTAGATTCTTCCCTAGCCTCGAGCTAGTGGTATGTTGTCACACCCCCAAAATCCACACGCGGAGTACTACCGCTTGGGAGCGTGACTGACCAGGATCAAGCCACCAATCATATTGAACATGTAATTAAGTAATAATAAAATCCATCAATACGAAAGGTGTTCATCAATAACCAATGTGAATAAGTGTAGCGGAAGCATTAAAGTAAAAACCCAATCATAAGTATAAATGTTTGTAACGTATTAAGTGTTTATCAATCCGTTGCCCACAACGACCTGCTCCTCCTTGTGCAAGCTCCATAATGTACCTAAGGTCCTGCAAGGCATGCAGCAGAGAGTCAACAACTAGTTGAGCGAGTTCACAGAAAGTAAGTTCAGTAATAGTAATTGTATGAGTCGTAATTATGTTCGTTCATTGTTCATGTATAGTATTGGTTTCCATCGCGGGCCCTTTCGGCATGTATGTGAAGATTTGGGTTAATACTCCCAAATATCCTAGACTATGTATATTTGTATCGCGGCCACCCTGGCATTCCTTGCGAAGATTTAGTTTCTATAGTTTGCAGCTTCCCCGAAGCATGTGTGCGAAGTTCAGTCATAATTATCGCAGCCAACCCTTGGCGTGTGTGCGAAGATCAGTTCAAGTAGGTATACTAGTCTAGCCGTATCTTATCATTACCATCCTCACCCTGAGGACTATATCATTAGGTTCCATTAACTATGTACGTACGAATTAATCATCCAATCCCATTCCCATCCTGGGAACCCCATGCCTTGGCTGTGTGAACTCACCTTGGGTTGCTCGGCAGATACACAAAGAGGTTTCTTGAACTAAAGTGGTCAACCACGTCCTAACAGGGTTACCATACAAGTCAGGTTTGGTTCAAGTAATGCACGTATGAATCATAGCAAACACGTATAGCACGTAGACAGTCAAAGCATAACATTTTCCATTTGTGCAGTTCGGATGGTTGGGCCATTGAGCTTGTGCGAGCCCAACCATCTTGTGCGATGTCAATGTCTAAGCCCAAACACTACCCGGCCCAACATATAGGTAAACAGTTCAAACAATCCGGCCCAAATACATAACAATCAACAACACATTCTCGGCCCAATTACTTAACAGTTGGGTGACATTGTGCGGTCCAACTTGGGTTGTGCGATCAACCCTAATACTCAGCCCATGTCTACAGCCCACCAAATAACATACGGCCCAACAGTTAACACTATTGTGCGATCCAAAGGATCTTGTGCGAGTCAAATGGGCTTGGACGGTCCAATAACAATAATAATAACTATCTAACATAACCACGGCCCAATCCGAATAGACCAGGATCAACTTGTGCGATCAGGTCAATCTTGTACGACCGAGAGCTTGTGCGCTTCCCTTGTGCGTATGGTCTTGTGCGATTGGACTTCTTGTTCAACCAAGAAGTCTTGTGCGACCGATTAACAAATTTTCCGTGAAACATGCCATCAGTTACAATTTCCATTAATTCTTTTGACTAATTCAATAGTTTCCATATCTATGATTATCAATCAATAACATTAACAGTTTTCTAACATGCTAATACTCGATCAAACAAGATAGTTATCATCGATTCATAAGAACCCTAATTCGATTCAACATGAACAAACATCAAACTCCTAAAACATATTATCATAAATCCTGAATTGTTAACATATATCCGATCTTAAATCATCATATAAACAATCCGAAAACAAGTCATGGCAGCCGATAATTCATCTATTCAATTTTGATTCAATATCATACAATCCTATTCATAACAAAGTGCACATGTGAGCCGGTTGTATCACGACCAATCATACAATATTACTAGTTCATCATGCAACACATAGGAGTCATAACATCATCTAACAAGATCATAAAGCACTAACCGATTAGATGTCTAGAACAAGAAAAGCTTCGGGTGATAAGGGGATGCTTGCCGCCGGCTTCGTGTGGAGAGAAAGAGAGCGTGTAGGGTTTTGTGTGTGTGAGGTAAATTGTAACAAATGAACTCACAAACCCTATAGGTGGGTGTTTACACGGTTGAAAGGAGTGGGCCGGCCCTTACATGGGCTGCCCTAGTCCGATTACAAGCAATACGGCCCAAAGGCCTTGTGCGATCGAGTGGGTGTGTGGGTTGTTGTGCGATCGGATCATGTAACCCATATACATTCATATAACATGTCATACATTCATTCAATAAGAGCACATATCACATAACATTCATATCGTTCACATACGTTACATCAAAACACAAAAATAGGTTCGGAAAAACGAGTTGTCACATTATCCCCAACTAAAAAGAAATTTCGTCCCGAAATTTGGTATGCACTCACTGAGGAAGCTAGGTAAGTTGTATTGTTCACTGGTTTCGTTCACTGGTTTTCCTGGGGTGTCACATCCTCCCCCCGTTGATCTGGAATTTCGTCCCGAAATTTCGCAGTAGTAGCTTCAGCCTCAGTAGTGGTTGCATTGGTTCTGAACAACTGGGGGTACTTTTCTGTCATCCTGTCTTCGCGTTCCCAGGTGTACCCTGGGCCACGTTTGGAGTTCCAACGTACTCGAACAAGAGGGATTCTCTTGTTCTTGAGGACCTTAACATCCCGGTCCATGATTTCAACTGGTTCCTCGACGAACTGCAACCGCTCATCGATAGTAAGTTCCTTAAAAGGAACGATAAGGGTCTCATCTGACAGGCACTTCTTCAGATTCGACACGTGAAAGACATTGTGAACTGCACCGAGTTCAGCTGGTAGATTTAGCTTGTAGGCCACTTTGCCTATTTTCTCAATGATCTCGAACGGTCCAACATACCGCGGATTTAGTTTGCCCCGTTTGCCAAAACGAACCACACCCTTCCAGGGTGAGACTTTAAGTAAAACCCGGTCCCCGACCTGAAATTCCAATGGCTTTCTACGCTTGTCCGCGTAGGCTTTCTGACGGTCGCGTGCTGCCGCCATGCGTTGTCGTATCTGTGCTATCTTTTCTGTGGCGTCCACTACAATCTCTGGACCCGTAATCTGACTATCCCCCACCTCTGCTCAACAGAGAGGTGACCGGCATTTACGTCCGTACAATGCCTCAAATGGAGCGGCTTGTATGCTGGTGTGATAACTGTTATTGTACGAGAACTCCACCAAAGGGAGATGCTTTTCCCAGCTGTTGCCGAAATCGATGACGCATGCCCGAAGCATGTCTTCAAGAGTTTGGATTGTTCGCTCAGACTGCCCATCCGTCTGAGGATGATATGCTGTGCTCATGTCTAATCGTGAGCCGAAAGATTTGTGCATCGCTTGCCATAGTTCTGACGTGAATCGTGCATCGCGATCCGAAATGATGGATGTGGGCACCCCGTGCCTCGAAACAACTTCTTTAAGATAGACGTCTGCGAGAGTGGAGAACTTATCCGTTTCCTTTATAGCCAGAAAGTGTGCAGACTTGGTGAGTCGATCCACGATCACCCATATGGTATCATTCCCACGCTGGGATTTGGGTAAGCCCGTAACGAAATCCATGGAAATTTCTTCCCATTTCCATTGCGGTATCTTGGGTTGCTGAAGTAGACCCGCTGGTTTCTGGTATTCAACCTTGACTCTCGCACAGGTCAAGCATTTTCCAACGTACGTAGCGATGTGGGCCTTCATGCTAGGCCACCAATAAGTCGTTCTGATGTCGTGGTACATTTTGTCCGACCCTGGATGTACCGAATAGCGAGACTTGTGCGCTTCGTCCATCACAAGTTCGCGTAGACCGCCATAAAGTGGGACCCAAATACGCCCCGTTACATAGTAGGCGCCGTCTGCCTTCTATTCTAATCGTTGCCTTGAGCCGCGTAGGGCTTCAACCCTGACAATTTCTGGCTTCAATGCTTCTGCCTGAGCATCTCGTATTTGTGCAGGAAGGCTAGACTGAATCGTAAGCTGTAGCGCTCGCACGCGCCGTGGTAAAGTGTCTTTCCGACTGAGGGCATCAGCCACAACGTTGGCTTTGCCTGGATGGTACTTGATGGCGCATTCGTAATCGTTAAGTAGTTCCACCCATCTTCGTTGACGCATGTTCAAATCCTTTTGCTTAAGGATATGCTCGAGACTCCTGTGATCGGTGTAAATCGTGCACCTGGTACCGTACAGGTAGTGTCGCCATATCTTAAGCGCGAAAACAACAGCTCCCAGCTCTAAATCGTGCGTCGTGTAATTTCGTTCATGTATCTTAAGTTGGCGCGAAGCGTAAGCAATGACGTTGTCGCGCTGCATTAACACACATCCAAGTCCCCGAATGGATGCATCACAATAAACCACGAAGTCATCTGTGCCCTCTGGCAAGGAGAGGATAGGTGCACTGCAAAGTCTATCCTTTAGGTGCTGAAAAGCAGTTTCCTGGGGATCTCCCCAACGGTAGGTGACACCCTTCTGTGTCAGTAGCGTAAGCGGCTGAGCAATCTTTGAAAAGTCTTTAATAAACCGTCTGTAGTAACCCGCCAAACCCAAGAATTGGCGTATTTCCGTTGGTGTACATGGTGCAGGCCAGTTCCTGATCGAGTCTACCTTAGATGGATCAACATGGATCCCATCCTTGTTCACTACGTGGCCTAAGAAGTGGACTTCACGAAGCCAGAAGTCGCATTTCAAAAACTTAGCGTACAGCTGTTCCTTCCGTAGGAGTTCCAAAATAAAGCGTAGGTGCTGCTCGTGTTCCTCCTGACTCTTGGAGTAGATCAGAATGTCGTCGATGAAGACAATGACGAACTTGTCCAGATAGGGTTTGCACACCCTGTTCATAAGGTCCATAAATACGGCAGGCGCGTTCGTTAACCCGAACGGCATGACAAGAAACTCGTAGTGGCCGTAGCGTGTTCTGAATGCTGTTTTGGAGACGTCCTCCTCTCGGACTCTCAGCTGATGGTAACCAGACCTTAAGTCTATCTTGGAGTAGTAACACGACCCTTGCAACTGGTCGAATAAGTCGTCTATGCGTGGAAGAGGATAACGGTTCTTCACCGTTACCTTGTTGAATTCCCTGTAGTCTATACACATCCTGAAGGTGCCATCCTTCTTCTTCACGAAAAGTACTGGAGCTCCCCAAGGCGAAGAGCTTGGACGAATGAAGCCCTTTTCCAAGAGCTCTTGTAACTGCTTTGATAATTCTTCCAATTCTGATGGAGCTAGACGATATGGTGCGCGAGCTATGGGTGCTGCTCCTGGAGCGAGCTCGATTTGAAATTCGACCTGACGGTGAGGCGGTAAGCCAGGTAAGTCTTCAGGAAACACCTGAGGGTAGTCGCGTACAATTGGAACATCCTCCAATTTCTTTTCCTTTGCTGATGCGTCTGTAACGAGTGCCAAGATTGCGGTGTGACCCTTCCGCAGACACTTCTGAGCCTTCAAGAAAGAGATGATGCCAACCACAGCACCACTCTTGTCGCCCTGGACTTCGAGAGGTTCTTGACTAGAACGTGGAATACGAACGATCTTCTCACTGCATAAGATCTCTGCCTGATGTTGGGACAACCAATCCATCCCTATGACGACATCAAAACTTCCCAAGACTATGGGAATAAGGTCGATGGAGAAAGTCCGGCCGGCTAAGACAATACTACAACCCCTGACTACTTGTGTGGCTTCTAGGCTCTTACCATTAGCTAGTTCTACGACGTGTTTGGTGTTTAGGGGTGTTGGTGTACGTTTTAACAATTTACTGGCTTTCACAGAAATATAACTTGTATCCGCACCCGAATCAAATAAAACAGTAACATAAATATCGTCAAGGAGAAACTTACCCATAACCACATTGGGATCGTTCATTGCGTCTCCTCGTCCTAACACGAAAGCTCGACCCCTTGCCTCGTTGCCATTGTTGTTGTTGTTCCCACCGTTGTTGTGCCCGTTGCCCTGGTTATTGTTGTTGTTGCGGTTCTGATTCTGGTTCAACTGAGGACAATCGCGTTTGTAATGACCTTCTGCCCCACACTGGAAACATCCCCGGTTTCCACGCTGTGGTTGCTGCTGCTGTGGGTTTTGAGGAACCGGTGGCGGAAGTTGCTGATTCTGGTTCGCAGGTCGTGAGCTCCTGCAATCTTTGGCTTCGTGCCCTAGCTTGAGACATCTCTGACAACGTTCTTTGCGACACCTTCCACTGTGGTGCCTGTTACACTTGTTACATAGTGGGTGAACTCCCTGGTATCCACCCTGCCCCTGACTGCCAGATGATTGCTGACTCGAATTCTGGTAGTCATTCGTCCTGCGCTGCTGTGCTTGAGACTGAATGGAAACTGATCCCCTGCTGGAATCCCCATCCCATTTCCGTTTGTTGTCGTTGGGTGTAGCAGAAGTAGCAGCTGGAGTAGTAGTTGCACAGACGCGTTTGGGCAGCTTGTTCTGTTCTACTGCCTGATATGTGAGTCGATGAGCAAGACGCTGGATGTCTTGGATGTTGTCGAGGTTTGCCGATGTAACATGGCTTTGGATCTCTGGCGCAAGTCCCTTGAGATACAACTCAATGCGCTTCACTGGAGGGTCCACCATAGTTGGACACAGAATGGCCAGTTCGTTTGACCGCTTTGTATAGGCTTCAATCTCTGACCCCGTCATTTTCAAGTGATAGAGCTCATTCTCCAACTTGTGGATGTCATCACGCGTGCAGTATTCCCTCTTAATGAGTTCCTTGAAGTCGTTCCAGGGTGTGGCGTTAGCAGCTGCCAACCCTAAGATCTGAACTTGGGCGTTCCACCAAGTTAGTGCTATTCCTTCTAGCGTGCCAGTGGCGTATTTCACCCTGCGAGCCTCAGGGCATTCACACATCTCGAACACAGACTCGAGCTTCTCAAACCAGTGGAGGAGTCCCACTGCCCCCTCTGTGCCGCTGAAAGTACTTGGACGACAGTCCATGAAGTTCTTAAAAGTGCAGACAGGCTGCTGCGCTGGTTGACCTATTGTGTATGAATAGGACGAAGTTAAATACGAGAGTTAATGCAGGATCTAAGGATCCTAGTACGAGTCTATACTGCAGGGTATACTACCTGCTTGAGCAGCTGCAAGTGCCGCAACAACTTGAGCTTGAACGAGAGCCTCTAGCTGGGCTTGAGTCATGTTAATTCGTCCAGACATGATCTTCATTGTAAAAGTAGCGTAAGTGAGAATGGTTCGCGAGTAGGGCGATGACAGAAAAGCGTAAGCACGTGGGTATTCTCATGTAATAAAGTCATGTGTATCTAAGCGTAATGCGAGCAAAGTTCTATATAGTTCTAGCATGCAGGTAATAAACATAAACCTTATTACCTAGGATGCCGTGTCTTGCACGTGGAGCGAAGCGTCGTTGTGGATCGTTGAGAGCACTGTTCTGGTTATAGTCTGGTTTTAATAAAAACGTTTTCCCATATTAAAACCTAGTTCTCTATAACCAATGGCTCTGATACCAATCTGTCACACCCCCAAAATCCACACGCGGAGTACTACCGCTTGGAAGCGTGACTGACCAGGATCAAGCCACCAATCATATTGAACATGTAATTAAGTAATAATAAAATCCATCAATACGAAAGGTGTTCATCAATAACCAATGTGAATAAGTGTAGCGGAAGCATTAAAGTAAAAACCCAATCATAAGTATAAATGTTTGTAACGTATTAAGTGTTTATCAATCCGTTGCCCACAACGACCTGCTCCTCCTTGTGCAAGCTCCATAATGTACCTAAGGTCCTGCAAGGCATGCAGCAGAGAGTCAACAACTAGTTGAGCGAGTTCACAGAAAGTAAGTTCAGTAATAGTAATTGTATGAGTCGTAATTATGTTCGTTCATTGTTCATGTATAGTATTGGTTTCCATCGCGGGCCCTTTCGGCATGTATGCGAAGATTTGGGTTAATACTCCCAAATATCCTAGACTATGTATATTTGTATCGCGGCCACCCTGGCATTCCTTGCGAAGATTTAGTTTCTATAGTTTGCAGCTTCCCCGAAGCATGTGTGCGAAGTTCAGTCATAATTATCGCAGCCAACCCTTGGCGTGTGTGCGAAGATCAGTTCAAGTAGGTATACTAGTCTAGCCGTATCTTATCATTACCATCCTCACCCTGAGGACTATATCATTAGGTTCCATTAACTATGTACGTACGAATTAATCATCCAATCCCATTCCCATCCTGGGAACCCCATGCCTTGGCTGTGTGAACTCACCTTGGGTTGCTCGGCAGATACACAAAGAGGTTTCTTGAACTAAAGTGGTCAACCACGTCCTAACAGGGTTACCATACAAGTCAGGTTTGGTTCAAGTAATGCACGTATGAATCATAGCAAACACGTATAGCACGTAGACAGTCAAAGCATAACATTTTCCATTTGTGCAGTTCGGATGGTTGGGCCATTGAGCTTGTGCGAGCCCAACCATCTTGTGCGATGTCAATGTCTAAGCCCAAACACTACCCGGCCCAACATATAGGTAAACAGTTCAAACAATCCGGCCCAAATACATAACAATCAACAACACATTCTCGGCCCAATTACTTAACAGTTGGGTGACATTGTGCGGTCCAACTTGGGTTGTGCGATCAACCCTAATACTCAGCCCATGTCTACAGCCCACCAAATAACATACGGCCCAACAGTTAACACTATTGTGCGATCCAAAGGATCTTGTGCGAGTCAAATGGGCTTGGACGGTCCAATAACAATAATAATAACTATCTAACATAACCACGGCCCAATCCGAATAGACCAGGATCAACTTGTGCGATCAGGTCAATCTTGTACGACCGAGAGCTTGTGCGCTTCCCTTGTGCGTATGGTCTTGTGCGATTGGACTTCTTGTTCAACCAAGAAGTCTTGTGCGACCGATTAACAAATTTTCCGTGAAACATGCCATCAGTTACAATTTCCATTAATTCTTTTGACTAATTCAATAGTTTCCATATCTATGATTATCAATCAATAACATTAACAGTTTTCTAACATGCTAATACTCGATCAAACAAGATAGTTATCATCGATTCATAAGAACCCTAATTCGATTCAACATGAACAAACATCAAACTCCTAAAACATATTATCATAAATCCTGAATTGTTAACATATATCCGATCTTAAATCATCATATAAACAATCCGAAAACAAGTCATGGCAGCCGATAATTCATCTATTCAATTTTGATTCAATATCATACAATCCTATTCATAACAAAGTGCACATGTGAGCCGGTTGTATCACGACCAATCATACAATATTACTAGTTCATCATGCAACACATAGGAGTCATAACATCATCTAACAAGATCATAAAGCACTAACCGATTAGATGTCTGGAACAAGAAAAGCTTCGGGTGATAAGGGGATGCTTGCCGCCGGCTTCGTGTGGAGAGAAAGAGAGCGTGTAGGGTTTTGTGTGTGTGAGGTAAATTGTAACAAATGAACTCACAAACCCTATAGGTGGGTGTTTACACGGTTGAAAGGAGTGGGCCGGCCCTTACATGGGCTGCCCTAGTCCGATTACAAGCAATACGGCCCAAAGGCCTTGTGCGATCGAGTGGGTGTGTGGGTTGTTGTGCGATCGGATCATGTAACCCATATACATTCATATAACATGTCATACATTCATTCAATAAGAGCACATATCACATAACATTTATATCGTTCACATACGTTACATCAAAACACAAAAATAGGTTCGGAAACACGAGTTGTCACATATGTTACTTAAATCACCTACTCGAACTATTTTAAAGTGGTTAATATGATGTGTAACGATTAAAACTCGAAATCTTACAAGATGATGCTTTAAAGTCTACTAAAAACACAAATAATGATGGTTAAAAGCTCATATGATGTGTAAATGTTGTAGTATTTATTTTGTGTGGTTATTTGGACCCGATCTATGTTGTGGTAGCTCGGATCATCATTTAACCCGGGTTGGTCATGATCATGGATCATGACATAAGGTTGTTTTGAAAGAAACAAGCGTTAAAGGGTGAAACTCTACCACACACGAATCATGAACTTGTGTAAGAGTGTTTTTACTTGTAAAATAGTGTTTAAAACTAGTAGATCTACGGATCTACAAGTGGTATTTTCAAAGGACCGAGTGTCAAGAAAATCATGTTTTCTAAAAACGGATCTTACACTAACAAGTATGATTTTTAGAAACACACAAGTGTGTAAGCACTTGTGTAGCACAAAAGTTTCGACAAAATAACAATTTTTGTAAAGATGACGAGAAGTTGTAAAGACGGATTTTCTCTAAAAACGAGGTTTTTACGGGATCGGACTAATATATATAAAGATCCGCTAAAAATGATGAGATTTACACTATAATTTTTGAAAACTACAAGTTCATGAAATTTATGCGAATTACATTTTTGTTAACTAGTTTGTTGTGTTGAAAATTGTTTTGATCGAATAAAGAAGTTGTTGAATTGTTTTGTAAAAGAAAATGATACGCTTGAAAGCGTGGCCACCTCCAGTTACAGAGGAAACTCTGGCGAAATTTTTCTAAAAACCTAACACTTAGAAATATTTTCACTATAAGTGTTAGAAATACTTTTTGACATATTTTCAAAATATATAAATTTCGCCATGACCTTATTTACAAAATATCGGAGGTGGGATTTTCACAAAATTAAACGTGATAAATATATATTTAGTAAATATATTTTCACAACATTAATTGTGATTATTTTGTGAAGTATAATATTATTTTTAGGGTAAAAATAATATTATCGAACGTTAACGAATCCAAAATAATACGAACGCTTTCACAATAAATATATAAGTTACATCGGTAATTATTATTACCACTCGAATGATAAAACGTAACTTACGCATTATACGGAAATATTTACGAACGCGTATTTTTGTTAAAGTATTATTTTTGGGAAATTATGTGACATGAAAATATAATATTTTTGAGAAAAATATTTATATTTTGGAGTTAGAAATAAATATATGTTAAGTAAGACTTAATAATACATTTTCAAGATATACGAACACACATGTATTAGATCCCCCATCTTTGGGAAGGAAATAATTACCAAGTATGCACAGAATGTAAACACGAAATAGTTGTCTAACTATTTCCTAAAGCGAAAACCATAAAGCTAAGGCACGGTCGTCCGTCTAATAGAGTTAGAACTTGTAGGTCGTTGCACAACTGCTTGCTTTCAGAGACATACTTGGTAGAGACGCACCGACTGTGAGTTCATGTCCCCCTTTTCTCTTAACTGTTTTCAGTTTTTCTAAACTGCGGGGGTGAAATACATGTTACTTTGATTACGAATACTTTATACATGGTATGGTTAGCGTAAGGAGGGTTATTATTTAGATCATGTGAATTGGGTAGGCGGAAACTTGAGGTCATTAATCCTCAAGGTAGGACCGAGGGACAGTAGCGGTAGATCTATCTGGGTGTAGCGAGCCCAACCCCTGAGCCCGCCTAATGGACCAGGTGGTGACTGTGTACCCATCGCAAAATCTGCTAGGTTTGAGCCTTCCTACTTGCACTTCACACATATCAATGGCCTTGTAAACCATTGGTGATCTCCTTTTTCCTTATTTGCTACATACCAGGATTTTTATACAAACAAAGGTTTATTTGCTCACTTACACATGAACTCGCTCAACATTATTGTTGATTTTTCAACTTACATGTATTTCAGGGAATTAAAGGATCTGGCACGGTATGGCACGTTTTCCCGCTGCACTAGTACGAGGTCATCCGGGTTTAGGGAATGTGACTCTTTCCTGGACAAGTCACAGTCCTTAAGCTGTGTTTGTGTTATGTTGATGTTTGTGTTTGTTGAACAATGTTTATGTCGTTAGGTTGTGTTCCCGTTGATACAATGGTATTGTACTTGGTTTTTAAAACTAAATTAAATGGATGATCTTGCATGATTTTATTTCATATAGCTTTGTTATGATTAAGCTATGGTATTAAGAAGTCACACCAAATTAACCACGCTTCCGCAAAGCCAGGGTGTGACAATAAACGTACTCTTAAAATGGTAATACATGTAACAATTTACCTTTTTCTTTGCCACCATCCGTGTATTGTCCACCAAACTTCATATTTGTCTTTCTTCTTTTTGGGGTCACAAACCCTTCTTCTGTCTCACTAACATGCTTTAACTTCCCGAGTCTTGCAGATCTCCTCACCTGACCCGACTTTCCACCATCTTCCATCTTTTCAGCATAGTCTTCTACACCATCATCTACGATTGATTGGCCCGCAACATCAGCTGCAACCCCAAAAAAATATGTCAATCAATACAGGTTGCCACACCGTCAAATGTGTTACAGTGATCACTTTAAGAATGATAACCAACACAACAGGTATCACATTAACACGTGGTTCAGTGTTCATTTCATAAACATTGTCAGCACACCTTCTTGGGCATCAAAGTCTATTACTGAAGATCCTACGGCTTTCAATCTACTTTTACTGATTTTTTTGTTTTGCCAGATAAGCGACTTCCTGTACAAGCTCGCTATTGGTGACCCATCCGAAAAATCGTCGTCCACGCCATCCCCTACGAAATCGTTTGCACAACGATAAATGGATTCCAAATTATTAAACTAAATAACACAAAGAATAACAGTTACTAACCAGCGTTCTCTCCTTTGTTGATGTGAAACCTTTCATCATTTCTCAAATCTCCCAAGACCGAATTGATCTTGTGTGACGCTAAAGCTACCGCGTCATCGTGATCCTCACTTTCACTAACTTTCTTCTCAAACATACTTTCAAACGTTGCCTTCAACGTTTGTACTTCTTCGTCTTCATCGCTCTCCACCAATAGCGATTCTAACATACCCTCAATTTTGACTTTGTTCTTCTTTGTCACATTTATTAACTGTCGTACTATCATCAACCTCTCCTGTTGAAAATAGTTTTTCAACATTTTGATACTAAGAATATATACTAATTGTAAAAAACACATGTTAGAGCATATAACTTTACCTCTTTACTTGCCTAGTGTTCCACGTTATAGTTTCTGGGACGTGTTAATCCTTTAAACCGTCCTAGTCCAAACCCACTAGCAAGTATTTCAAGCCTTTCTCTCTCTCTCAATCTTTTCAAGTTCCAAAAAGCTAAAGGACACACCGCACTGTCTACCTCCATCCCCGTGCACTCAATGCTATCAACGTACAACAACTACAAGAAACAACGATCCGTTCAGCCCGGAAATAATCAACTATTCTAACACATGTTAATTATCTAAAATAATTAAAAGTACACTTACCATCAGAATCGTTAGAGGACCGACGAAGAAACTTTGTGGGTCAAGCCGATTCCAGGTATCTTTGCAAGTTCTCAGCTTTTCTACAACAAGGTCACACCAGTCTATTGTTGCAAAGTCCATTTCGTCATCCAAATACTCTAAGATTTCTTCCCGTAAACAACTTTGTTTATGACAATCAACCAGCACTGCCACAAAACACATTACAAAATCCATCCTGAAATCAAAACTGTCTTCGCCATCGGACTCATCTATCATTTTCACTATCTTTGTTGGAGGCACCATTACACCCGGGTATCTCGCCCTCCAATCCGCAATGGCATCAGTCAGCATCAGCAGCTTACCAATCGAACTAATCTTTTGTCCACCAGTCGGAATCCCTAATAACTTATGTATCACTTTCCTGTTCACCTTGATATCACCGGCATGCGTACATATCACCATCTTATCGGGATTAAAATTGACCCCAACAAAATAACCTAACTTAGCCGGTAAACCATCAACGCTGAAAGTTAGCAAACGACCAAAGCCCATTTGCCTGACGGTGTCACGTTGTTGTTCTGTCAATGCCCGTACACACCTATAAAACTGCAGT
Source organism: Helianthus annuus (assembly GCF_002127325.2). NCBI lineage: Eukaryota > Viridiplantae > Streptophyta > Magnoliopsida > Asterales > Asteraceae > Helianthus > Helianthus annuus. Next base: position 116,571,284 of record NC_035445.2, on the reverse strand, counting down.
GGTGCAGATCTTGTCCTTATGCCTGGAAATTCATCCTTTTTTGCTCGCTTACGGGCTTTCTGAACCTTTTCCGGTTTGTTACCAACTACCTTTGGTTTCCCTGCTTTACCTTTCCCATTGTCCTCCGAACCCTTCTTCTTTTTGGTCCTTAACATCCCACCCTTCGATGTAGCCGTCACTTCTGCCCTACTTACTGAAATAACATTTTATACGAAACCACAACAACCCAAACAATTAGTCTACTTTACAACCACCTATGACAACATGTAACAATTTTTCATTCGTAACATCCAAAAATTTGAAGGGCTTAAAAAATAACTAACCACGGTTTTTTCACATTACATTGCCAGAATTATCATCGGCGCTGTTTCTTTCCCCTGCTGATTATCACATGTTAGTGGATTTTCAAGGTCATGCCCAATTAACACATGTTAATCAAAGCCAACAATATTTAACTAACCACGTTTTCTTTTATTTCCACACCCAGAACTATCCCCGACAATGCTTTTCTTCCCTACAGTTTCAAACATGTTACTCAGATTTAACTGGATACGCAATTAGCCACTATTGTAACAAAAAGGAACTTACCACTATGCTTTTTGTTATGTCCCCGTTTGCTTTCCACACAACCTTCATTTAGCACCGATAGATTCGTAACGAAAACGATTAGCCCAACAAGACATTATACAAATTATAAACAATATTACTGGTTAACCGTTACCTGTTTTCCGTCTTTTCCCATGGCTTGGTGACACACTATCGGTATCATCATACACTGCAAGGCAGCCAACAAAATTCTGTTATGCACAATTTTTTATCCAACACACTATCCATATATAGATCATCTTGAACTATGTTAAGTGTTCAGAGACATAAAAATTCTAACCTAACTCCCGTTGGGTCGGACCAAAGTCAGATTGTTGTTTGGAAGGTCCTCGCTTGGGTTCGTCGGATATAATCACAACACTACGGCTCTCAGACCTTTTTTGCCCTAATCTGTGTTTCGAAGTCCTACATATATAAAAGAAAACAAACTCAGGTGCCATTTTCCGATAAATCGGTTGAACAAAACCACCTTTTACATGACCGATTACAACAAACTAACCTTTTAATTGAAGTCTGAATCTTCCTTAATCGTTTCAGCTTCACCGACGACGACAAGATTATGAACGACTTCCTCATTCTCCAAGTTGGACACTATCGGCTTCTGTGTTAGGGTTCCGGAAGTAGCTTTTCAATGTTTCTTTTTGGACGAGAGAGAAACATGAACAGAGGATAAATGAGTATAATGGTAAAGAAGAAAAATTTTTGAATTGTGTTTGCAGTTCTTGATTAGACGGCTACTGCATGGCAGTGATTTTTGTTTTCCAATGTCTTTGTTGACTTCCGAAAATGCCCTTCAATGGTACTAAATGGCAGTACTTTTTATTTCTTTTTAATTTTATTCATACCAAAATAATCATAGCCATTGATCAAGTTTGATGTAAGCTAATCAATGGTTCACAATGGGTTTCCATGGTTTTCTTAAAAAGATAGAGTTTCTTATATAACCAAGCCCTATATATATATATATATATATATATATATATATATATATATATATATATATATATTTATAACCATTCACAGCCCGCCATGTCAGTTGCTCCCCCGCCCCACGCCCGGCTTGAAAGCCAGTCCCCAAGGGGCCACGCCCCAACCCAAGCCAACCCGGGGTGGTGCCTTGGGCGTTTTCCCCCAACCCACGCCCAACCTCCCGCCCCATACCCCATGGCCTAAGATCATGAATAGCATTGCAAAGCAAAGATTCTTGCACGAGCCCACGTCAGCATGTTTGGCTTCTGTCCTACGAACCAAGTTTTGTTCTCTCGCATAAGCTCGTTCGTGGCCATAGTGACGAAACCAGAACTTCAAAGTCGGGGGTTATATGGTTTCATTCTCTGCGTATTACAATTTACAACTAAGTGGTTCAACTCATATTTTTCATAAAAGAACCCGACTTTTATGTATAAAAAAAACAAGTTTGGGAGTCAAAGAACCCTCTAAACCCTCTTCTAGTTCTCTTGCGTAGGAGATTTTCCTCCATTCCCTTCCACGTTAACAATCGTGGGGTCGACGGACTCCATTGCTGATAGCCTAGTTGCATCTTAGGAGTGGGATAAGGCTTTGGGACCAATAGGTCCTGGGTTCGATTCTCACAAGAGGGTTTTCCTATATTTATTGGGTCTCCTCCTGAATTGATGTATATGCATTATTGCCTACTGTAGATAGATTTATATGATCGGGTGATTGCGCTAGTGACACGATAATACTCTAATGGTCCATTAGTAATTCAAATTTGCCATTAAAAAAACAATCGTGGGCTCGACGGACCCCATTGCTGATAGCCCAAACCATCACAAATACTAATCATTTATTGCATTCACCTAATCTTATTACATCTAAAGTGATTCAACCACTCCAAAAAGCGACACCACACCAAATTCTCAGCAAAATTTCCCAAAAAATCATGAATTTGTCCATCCAAGATGCAATAATTAAAGCCAAAAGAGCACGCATTCCATTACTTTAATTATAAAATAAATAAAACTAATTTAATAAAGCAAGAACAACGGCCGAAAAACACTTAATTAACGGCCTCATGTTTAATTTACACATGAAAATCAGTATGTACAGACCACATAAAAAACCCGATCTGCCAGCCATCACATATCTAAACATTAATAGATAATTAAGATGCAACTAATCCTAATTAACAAAAACATTAACCTAACAAACAAATTCATCTCCAAGTAGAATCTGGAGCTGCTCATAAGAAGCTTCTTCGCCGAGCCGCATGGCTTCTAGTACCCGTTCGAACACAAGAACATGACACGGGATCCGAAGGACACCTTTCTGCTCGTACCCGTATTCTTGAGCCGATTTATTAAGCAAGTTGATAAAGATTGGGTGGTTGAGTAGGTCCGCGCTGACGATAAACCGTTCCATCTCGTCACCCACGTAAACCGGTAAGTGTCCCTCGGGGACTCCGCCAGAGCGGCGGGATTTAGGCGTCCGGGACCGATGGGAGAAGCGGGAGTCCGAGCGCAAAAGAGAGTAGTGAGATGAGTCGGCAACTCGAGAGAGTCTGCTGATGAGCTTCTTCATCGTTTAAGATTTAAGGTTTAAGGTTTAGGGTTTGTTTTCGGTTAAGGTTGTCAGTTGGAGATTGATGAATGAGGAGTGTGTGGAAATGCGAGTATAAGAAGGGATTGGGGGAGCGGGTACAGATAGGCGTACTTGTAAGGTACAATTTTTATTATTATTTTTATGTTTGATTATTTAAATATATGAAATAAATTATTTATACGAGTAAACAATATGGGTCTTGTGACTCATAACCTACCACCTTTTTTATTTGTTTTTTTTTTCTTTTTCTTTATATAATAATATGCTCACCGTTCCACCCTTAACTGACTTCACGCTATTTCACCTTGTATATTCCTTTTAATTTTGTCTCTATTCATGTCTGAATAATACGTACCATGAATGATGTGCAGCGTCCACATGATGATGATGAACACAAATAAATAATAATATATAGTAATTCCCTCAAATTCCATAAAAAAACATTATATATACATATATAAATTATACAAGTTTCTTATATTTAAAATATATCTACACCATAATTTTGTTAAACATATTGGATCTACTTTCTCACGTGATTGAAATCGTGAGAAATTTGTGTGATTTTTATAAGATTAAATATATTTTTTACGACAATTTACAAAGTGAAACTAAACTCTAAACATTAGAAAACCTCAAACTTAGAAGTGTATATGAGGGCTAAGGGCCGAGTTGGTTACTAGAGATCCTAGTTATGCTATTCAGACCAGCAGGTTAAGTCTGTCACTCTGACTTTGTTTAAGGACCTTAGGCTGGTCCGATAAGTTTAAATATATCCTACTTCGTCTTGGAAGTGTTAAGCCCGCCACTCTTCCATTGTTTAAGTTTTGGTTGTAGATTTTCTACCCACGTCATGTTTTCTGATGGATTATAACGGTTTCCACTTTCATTGAGAGAATTTTGAAGAATGTGCTCGTCGTTGATATCACCTTTTATCGAATATTTTCACATGTGAAAAACTTAGATAAATTCTTATTTATTTTTCAAAAACTGTATAAAAATGCATGTGAATGATATACTTTTCATTGTAGTGGGTAGGTATGAATAACTTACATATATTCTACAAATTCTCCTATATATCGTATAATTTTCCTTTCTTATGTAAATAAAACATATATTTACGTGTGTTTCCCTTAAAATAGTTTTTTTTTTCTTTTTCTTTTCTTTTCTTTTCTTTTTTTTTTTTTTTTTTTGGGGGGGGGGGGGTAGTGAGAGAGAGAGAGGTGGTGGTTAGCTAAAATGCGTTGTCTTGAAGAATCTTATCCTACGTATGTTATGGAGTGGCAGGTCGTGGGAAAAAGGAAAAAAAGGTGATATTATTGTCGTTGGTTTTAATTGCATCTTTTTTCTTATCACCACTTTTTTTTATATTGTTTAATTGCTAAAGGTACATCATCTTACTTAACTAATCCACCACTCTCTTTATGTTTGTATTATATATTTTTGGACAGTCCTGTACCAGCTGTGTATCGTCTTCACTGGCTAATCAATCATAATGGAATTTCATTAAACTTAATTAATTTATTTGAGAATGAGAATATTAATATATGTTATGCAATCATTGCTATACGACTAAAGCTTTGTAACAGAATATGAGCGGTATGAATCCGAGTTATATATTATACGTATAAGTATGTATACACTGAGGTATTGTAGAAAATCATTTTAAGATGCGAAGGGTAGGAAGCCATCTAATTCAATACGTCTTTTGTGTCATAGTTACATACGTATAAAAATAAACATGTATTAATTACGTACATTATTACAAAACATATATAAATAATTACGCAAGGTATATAATTAGGTTCCCACTATGTATATAATTATGCAACATGTATAAATAAGTACGCTATATAATTACTTACAATTATGTATATAAGATTACAAACGTTATGACATGGCAATCAACTTTTTTTTTAATTCTTTTTTACAAAAATTATATTCCAATAATATACTTATATTATAGATAATAAGGGTCAACGGGGTGGTACCGTGATAGAATAACGGAACAATCGTATAACGTGTGGAAGTTTAAAATCCCCACCCCGACCTTAATGTATAACGCGTTAATATATAACGAAAATCCAATTTCGTTATTTTGACAACGCGTGATGTTTTTTTTTTGTGAGTGTATTGTTGGTTGGGGGGAAATTGTTGGGTGTGGTGGTGAGTGATGACCACCCTCACTAAAAAAGGTTATGAGTGATGGAAAAATGGTCGATGACATTGCGGAACTTGATTGGTGCTTGTGAGTGATAAATTCTATCACTAGTGAACCACCCCCCCTCCCCTAAGTTTCTTAATTTTGTAATGATTTTTAAAAAAATAATAAATGATATAAAAGTTATTAGAGTTTTAAAAGATGTATAAACCTAAGTTACAAACCCGAAAAGTAATAAAAGATAATTTTTCGTTTTTTGTCCTTTTAGCAATTTTTTATTTTTTATTATTTACAACTGATCAGCACCGCATTGATCTTAATTCTTAACTATCAATTGGATGATAATTCTACTTTATTTTTGATTTTGGTATATAATTAATCCACTGTAATGTGTGTCATATAAAAGTGTCTCGTGTAGGTGGGCGTGACGAAGAATGCCACACTCTGCATGAAAAAGCAACATATGTGATGATCAAAAGGTAAATTAAACTTGGCCTTATAGTTGGCATCTACATGTACATGATGGTGGAAAGTTAATACACACGCACTAGAATTTAATAGTAAATTCATATAAAATCAGTTATGATATCTTTGAGGACTCACTTTTATCATCATAACTGCTAGAACATATACTAAATACACTTTATTTTGTTGGACTATACAAAAAAATATTAATTATATTGTTATACCATAGAAAACTTGCAACACACTCGAGTAATAGACTAATTGTAATTGCAACAACCCTCCTTAATCAACACAAATCTTAACCAAAGTTATAAATTAATGACGGCGAAAAGTATAAGTAACAAAAATCTTAACTGAAGCGATGAGTGACCGTGAAACGAAATGTATATACGCAATCGGAAGAATATATATACAAACAAATGTTAATGAGGTGGTGAAGAGTATGTTTCAATATAGCAGCATTATCGGAAGCTTGCTTTATATTACAACAAGTGCACCATTATCATGTATAGTTTTGGCTTTGTGCATGCATTCGAAAAAATACAAAGAACTCGACTCTTACGAGGTCAAATGTATCTTTCAATACATAAAAGGTGGTATTAATCATAGATTGTTGTACCCAAAGTGCATGCGTATGCTATATGCTTTGTGGGTCTTGGAGATTGTTTGATTGATAGTAAAAAACACAAATGATGTTTGTGCATTCATAGCATGTTCACTCATTTCATGGACCTCTATGAAAAAGACCTTCATTGCATTATCTTCAACGAAAGCAAAGTATGTGGCCACCAGGATATAGAGAGCATGTGCATAGATATGATAGAAGAAATAAACACTATTAAACTTTGAGATAAATACTTGATTTTAAACTTTTGAACCATATCGATTAGATCGTGTAAAGAGCACCAGGCTATTTAAGAAATTTGCGAAGCATTTTGAATTACGCATTTTCTTTAAGTAAAAATGAAAAAAAGTTAACATTAATTTTTTTTTTGGAAAAATCGGAGCTTTTTTGTTAGGGTTTTTTTTTAGAGTAAATTACAAGTTTTGTCCTTTATGTTTGTATCAAATTGCAGGCGGTGTCATTTACCTTTAAAATTGATGAGTTTTGTACTTTATGTTACAAAATCTTGCACGTTACGTCCTTTAGCCCTAACCTAGTTAAAATTTTCCTGTTAACTCAAGTGACATAAGGGTATTTTAGTCTTTTTACTCATTTATTTAAAAAATTAATAAATAAAACAAAATTAAAGTTTAAAAATTAATAATATATATGTATTGCACAACCACCTACCTCTCCCTCTCTCTCTTTCTTAACATCTCTCTAACCTATCTCTCTCATCAACCTGGCCTCCACCGCCACCGCCACCGCCACCAACAACCACCCGTCACCATCACTGCCCCCACCCGTCACCCCAAACCACCACCTCCACAACTATCACAATCACCAAATCAACACCAATAATCGTTACGAAACAACACCATCAACCGTAATCCGGGCCGCCATCTCCGTCGTCTGAAACATAAATCCGGGCCGCCATTGCCTGTGACAACCAACACCGCCGTGAAACATAAATCCGGGCCGCCATCTCCGTCGTTTGAAACTTTCTTGTTGTTGATGACAACTATAAATCCGGGCCGCCATCTCCGCCGCCTGTGACAACCAACATCGGATTTGAGCAACCAGATGTATAGTTAGAGAGAGAGAGAATAATGAAGTTTTTAAGTTTATTGTTTTAGACTTTTAGTAGTTATTAGTAGTTAATGAGAGGAGTCGCCGGAAATCGGGAGGAGATGAAAGAGGTAGTCACCGGAAATTCGAGATAGACTAGAGGAATACTCACCTGAAAGTTGATGGAGAGAGAGAAGAAGGTCTTCTGATTGAATGATGCGGCGGTCGTCTTGAAATTAGGGCAAGACATGTTGAGGAGACCAACTGTTTCCATTTTGTTTTTAGTTTATAGTCCATTGCCAACTGGTTCTTTATTCTCTTGTTACCTATTTGGGGGATTTGGTGTTTTGCACAGTATTTTCTATGAATTTGTGATGGTGATGTTGGTTTGGTTGGTGGAAGGAGGTTGTGGAACTGGTGCAGAGAAAGAGGGCTTTTAGAGAGATAGAGTTAATATATAATATTTTTTATAAGATATATATCTTTTAAATATAGAGTAAAAGGACAATTATACCCTTATGTCACTTGAGTTAACAGGAAAATTTCAACTAGGTTAGGGCTAAAGGACGTAACGTGCAAGATTATGTAACATAAAGTACAAAACCCATCAATTTTAAAGGTAAAGGACACTGCCTGCAATTTGATACAAACATAAAGGACAAAACTTGTAATTTACTCTTTTTTTATATATACATATGTGTATATTGTTAATCTTTTAATTCTCTTTCTCTCTCTCTCTCTCTCTCTCTCTCTATATATATATATATATATATATATATATATATATATATATATATAGAGAGAGAGAGAGAGAGAGAGAAAGTGTAAAATACAAACAAGAGTACGCGATAAAGTTGTGTACGTTGTAAAACTCAAGACCTAATCACGCATGTTGAAAAACCATAATCACGCATGTTGAAAAATCGAAACAATGCGTGATTATGTTTGTTCAACATGCGTGATTATGGGTTTTCAACATGTGTGCTTAGAGTTTTAAGTTATATAACGTATGTACCTTATATATGGTTCTTTACACTTAAAAAACCTTATAACACACTTAAAACATCAAGTTACGAAAGTGCAATGGCCATATATGTCAATAATCAAACCAAATCACGAACTACCCATCCTCGCGGGCCGTGACTCGCATGTATCTCTCTCGCACCCTGCGAGATAGTGTGATCCGCGGACTCCTTGGTAGCTTCATCTATTGGGCGATTTTGGTTGATTTATTTGTGTTTCTTGCATTCAATGCTCACCAAACCAACCCTAATTCCTCCCCTATTAAACCCAACCCATTCCCACACATTTTCCACTTTACAAACACTCAAATTTCACTCTCAAAACACTCTAAGTTGGCTGGAAATTCAGATTCAAGGCAGAATCATCTAAGTTGCAAAAACAAGCATAACTTCCTCATATGTTCATCTTTTTCAATGATTCTTCTTTCTAAACACTTGGAACAACCTTAGGTATGTTTTTCACAGGTTTTCCATGGAAAACCAAGGCTGGAACATCACGATATAAGGCTCCAAAGTGCAACAAACTTTCTGATTTTGTATAAACACATGTTTAACTTACTTTTAATTGAGATTTCTCAACACATTCCTATGGCCTTATGCTCATAATCAAGTCTATGGTTAGTTGGGCTTAAAAACAAGGTTGTGACATGTAAATCCAGGGGTTTAATCCTCAAAAACTTTCTGTTTTAATAAGGTTTTGGACCACAAGTGATGAACAAGGGCTTGCACTTGAAGTTGTGTGATTATTTGGATAGCTTGGGTCATCCTACCAACAAATCCACACATCACTTGATGTTTTCTTAGCTAGATAATATGTATTTCCTTTCTTTAATGTATATTCTTGGCCATCCTTGTTGTCTTATGATGACTTGTGTCTTGGTGAATATAAAATAGGTACCTAAATGGAAGATATACCCTTCCTACCTCATGCATGACTTATATGATATTCTTGTTGAATTGTTGGACTAGTAACTTATGATAAATACTATATAACATACATAATATAAGTAACAAAACCTTTGATGATAACCTAGTGGTCATTTGTCAAGTGTTAGGTTACATCATCTAAAGACTTTAATAACTTGTTATGATTCTAATGAGTATTTTGACCCATGAAAGCATTCAAACTCTTTTTGAGTTTCATAGTGTCAAAATGAGTATCATGTGTTAGATGATTATTTTCTCGTATTCATACTTTTGTATTTAAAACCCGAATATAAACATCCCTTAAATTCTAAATCGAATACATTCATCCTACTAATCTCGACAATCTCGTCACGCTTGGATAATCGGAAAGCATATGCAATTTTGTGAGTATACTTGAACCCCCTTTTCGTTTACCACCTTTTGGGGTGTAACATGTATAACAACCCTCCTAAAATATTTCCGACACCCTAAAAATATTTAGAACGTCCCTATACGTCCTAAAATACACCCCGTATACGAGAAACGGCCCAAAATACCTTTATTTTTATTAAAAATAATTAAAAATCAAATATTTGGGTCTCTGGCGGGCCGCGAAGACCTAGCCCTGGTCTTACGCGGGCCGCGAGCGCCTGGCTACGAGGCTGCACCCGGAGCCGCCACGTGTCACATACGCGGCGAACCTATACGTATGACCGGACCAAGCTACACCGTAGACCCCCTATGTCGCGGGCTGCGAAAGATGGCCCTATCTCCGTCGCGGGGCGCGACGGACTCGACGAACAACCCTATATATAGAGGGCATCGGCATTCAACTCAAATTATTCAAAACTTTTACTTTCTCTCTCAATTTCTGTAGTGTAAACATAATTCCCGGGCATAATACCCCCTAATTAGCGAAGCTCTGCCTCGTTGTAAGTATTTTAACCCCGGTTACGTATTAGATATGCTGCCCGATTGAATTAGCACTCTGTAACGGCTGTTGAGGCTCTACCCGACGTAGTCGTTGGAGTTCTGTCTCAGGGAGGGTATAACTAATATAAAATTGGGTTATTATACTAACGCGTGTGCATTATTTAAAATTTATAGATTATAGCTAGGAAGCCACAGGAAATTACCTAAGATAACAATGTGAGTTAATCCTCTTTTTGTAAACTCTTTTTGTGAGTTAATCCTCTTTTTGTAAACCCTTTTTGTGAGTAATCCTCCTTTTTGCAAACTGTTTTTATAAAATCTCAATTGTTTTAATTTATATTTAACAGTAATTGAGTATTTGTATTATACAATTATCGTCGGTATGTTGGGGTTTTGTATACAAAATTTGTTACAACACTGTGAGTAGTAACATGACCAAAAGTCGGGTTGACAGTACCGTGGGTGGTAATTAAAGTAGAAAAATAAACAAATGTAATTGCGAGATCGCCCTCAATACTGTAAAACTGATAAAACCTGTATTGATTAAATTGGGATTCACTCACCAGTATTTCCCATTGACAAAATGTTTTTAAACGCATTTCAGGTAACAAAATGTGAAAGCCAAATAGAAGCCAGTTGGACAGCACTGAAGGCTTGGAAAAGTGGCTATAAAAATTACCTAAATAAAGAAGATATTTTATTTCAATAAAATAGGGTTTATCCCTATAATCCTGTCTGTAACGAAAACTTGGGTTTTATCCCAATATATTTATTATTATAAAATGTGGTGTTTTACTCAGATAAAATATTTCCTAACTACGGTCCTGATGAAATTTTCGCTGCCAAATAATGATAAACATCGATACCACCATCTCTGAGTAGGTCACGGTCGCCCGCTTCCCGAGGCAGGGGTCGGGGGTTGCGACAACATGTTAAACTATAAACTTGCACTTAAATTTTATTCCTAAATGCACAAACATTCCTTATACATGCATGCCTACTTGATTACTTGATACTTTAAACTTGGGGTTATACTTTTTGTGTTAGACTTATCATTAACTTCGTACGAGTCTATCCTGACATATATAGCGCTATAGGATTAACGCACCACCTGTAAACTTTGGGTTATGTCATGAGCTTATTGAGTTTCATCATTGGTTTGATTAGTTAAACACATGCCGATTTTATTGTCTATCTTGTATCAATAGCTTGCCATTTGGAATTGTTTAAACAACTTATCTTTTTATGCTATGAACGAAAACCTGTATACTCGCCTTTGCTTTTGCATTGAACTTTATTTTTAAACATGTTACAGGTTGAGGATGACGATGCTTTGAAACCGAAGTAGTGATGATGCTTAGATACATATTTAGACGTCTTAGGTTTTAACATGTTGTATCAAATTTCGTACTTATTTGTTGTATTGTTTTCTTGTATTGAGCATGTTGTATTTCAAAGTTCCATGTATTGTAATACTTTGTTATGAATGAAATCAATTTATTTTTAAAATCTATTGTCACAATTAGCATTATCTGTGATGAGCAATCTTTCTTTGTCCCACTCCGATGATTCCGTCATTGGTTGGGGTGTGACAGTTGGCGGCCGATGGTGAATAGTTGGGATTATTAAAATCCAATATTCCTAAAATAAAATCGATTGTCGTTTCCAATTCCGATATTACCGATTTTGTTCAGTCGTAATCCGTTCGGTTCCTCACGATACAGGCACTTGAATAACGTACAATATGAAAAAATATATATTTTTTAAATATAACTCCGTTTCAACAAAATCTATTACAAAATGTCGAGAACAAAAATTAACCCAACTACGTATTCATTCTTTTAAAAGATTAATAAGGCAATGTATTACAGAAAAAAATCAAATGATAAATAAATAATTTAAAGACGTATATTATTTATAGTATAAAATGTGAAAATAAAATTTAAATAAGAAAATGAAACTACTGTTCATACCACCATATATATATATATATATATATATATGTGGTTCTTATTTTAGCGCAATTCTATATATATATATATATATATGTATGTATATATATATGGGCAAGATTTAGAGAAAACGCCTATAAGTGTGAAAACAGTGAGAATGTCTCTCATCCGTTGGATCAAAACAATTTATGCATTAAATTGGCACGGTGGCATTTTTGTAAATAACATCAACTTTATTACCTGGACGCTTCATTAAGGGTAAAAGGGTCTTTTAACTGCTCTAATACAAAACGCCAAACTCATAAGTAAAACGCCATTAAAATTCCCGACTTAAACTACGAGCCCATACACATCAGTACCTTCCAGATGAAACACCATCTTTTTTTGGGGTTTTTGTGTTTATGTTATCTTCTATTGTTTGTTATGTACTTTTCAGTTAATAAAAATACTTTATTCCTCTAATTAAGTGAAGATTAACTCAATAAGGTTTTACTGAATGAGTTTGACAACATTCTTAAGTGAGGAATAAGCAATAGGAATAACTGATGTTACTTTCTTAATAAAACATATTAGTGAAAACGCTATAATGAATACGCCATAATGAAAATGCCATTAGTTGAATAATAAACAATATGAAGAACTGATGTTACTGTCTTCCTAAAACATATTAATGAAAACGCCATAAGTTGAATAATTAACAAATAGTAAGAACTGATGTTTTACAAATTAACGTCAATATTCACACCTAATCAGATATACGTAACCAGGTGTAAAATGCCATTGATCGTAAACAATAAGCATGTATTAGATCCCAAACGACAACTAACATTAATAATGAAAACGCCAAATATTGAATATAGGAAGAACACCATTGAAACATAAACGTTATTTTCAAATATTACTTTGAAAAAAAACACCATTGAAACAAACATAAAGAATAAAACGTCATACCTGTTGTATGATTTGCTGAAACACATATGAAAACGCCATCAAATATTACTTTGTAGAACGAAATCCACGTTCGACGCCATAGATCTCGGAAGCTTGGTGGGGAGGTAACTGCTAATACGAATTTTTTAGAATTTTGTTTGAAACGGAATTGTAACGCTATTTATTATGAGGAACGTGGACAATAACAATTGTGCCCCTGCATATCATTTAGCGCCCCATGCCGCGTGTTCGACCAGGATTCATTCTTACCGTTTTCACACTTGCAACCGTTTTCTCCTGATCCTGTTTCTATATATGTATATAATAGAGAAGTGAGTATGAATAGTGATTTGATTTTTATAGTCATATATATAGTTTCTTTTTTTACGAATAGTAATTTGATTTTTATAGTAAAAATAATAATAATAATAATAATAATAATAATAATAATAATAATAATAATAATAATAATAATAATAATAATAATTGGAAAGTAAGTATGAATAGTGATTTGATTTTTATAATCATATATAATTTCTTTTTTTTATGGATAGTAATTTGATTTTTATGATAATGTATATATAGTTTCTTTTTTTATATTTTGATCATTTCAATATTATAATAGTTAGTATATTTATTTTGAACCATAAACATATTTATTTAATTTTGACTTTTAATGATTTTCTTTTTCTAATATTACTGATACTGTCTGAACAATATCGGTACCATACCGTATAACATCGATTTGATAAAGAGCTACTCGAATGGGTCATATATAGTTTTTATAGAATTCTCGACGTGGCGGTATAAAATTAATTGAACACAAAGTAATATTCGCAATAAAGTATTTTGTGGTATCGTAAGCTATATCGAGTTTCTGTATGATATGGGTATCGTAACAGACCGATACCGACCAAACAACACCGGTACGGGTATTCGTTTTTGTGGGTTTTTAATCGATGTAAAAACGTGTCGATTGGCAACGATTGCTATGTCGAGTACCGGTACCGTAATGAACCGTATCGATAATGACCAAAGGCCTGCAACGAAGCGCGTGAGAATCCCAGTAGTTTGAAATAATAATATAACATTATACTTAATAAATTATTACATTTCTAGCTTATTATGGATGATTATTTTGATGTTGATGCTTTTATATGTGGACATCGGACTTATTAGAAGGCACTACAAAAATCTATCTCATTAACTTACGTTTTTATTTATTATGTAGTACTATACTATAAATAAAAGATGTAGTACTATACTATAAATAAAAGATTGTATTTTTTGTTTTGCATCATCTTCTTTGACTATTGAGCACAAAAACAGGTGAGAAATCTTGCATTACCGTTGCTTTCACCATTTCAACTGTTGATGACCACTCCCCGTATACTTAGACGTGGCAAGGTAGAGATGAAGAAAATTATTTCTCGATACAAACTTCACAATTACTCTTGAGTTAAATGCTTGGTTGGTTCATGTGGTTTGCAAAAATTATAAACTTGATCTCAAGGGTTCAATAATTATACACTTGGTCCCAGTGATTACAATTTTTAAACTTGGGTGGTCCTTAACAGTTATGTTAGTCATGGTTGTTGATTGAATGTTCTTGTCTCAAAAGTACAACCACCATGCCCAGGAAATCCCATAAATATCGCAGCTATTGGTAGGGTCTGAGAAAAGTGAGATGTAGGCAAATTTTACCTCTATCCATAGGGATAGAAATACCGCTTCCAAAGAGAATCTTGGCTCCAAAACACACAGTAGACACTTGTCTCAAAAGTAAACGATTTTTATTTTTATTTGTTTTGCATTTTTATCATGTAATGTTCTACCACAATCAATGGTGACCTTTGAATAGAAGGAACGACAGATGCTGATGATGGACTTCCTTGAATCATAAGGCGAGGGGAGGTGGAAGGGAGACATTTTTTTGGTGCTGTCGTGGTGGTAATTTTGTTGGGAACGAAGAAGTGTAGTGGGATATATTTATAATGCTTAGGGTATGCTTGTAATTATCTATAAAACTATTTAGATATAAAACTTAACACCCGCTAATGAAAAGCGTCACTTATGTTACCTGTGAGTAAGCATGAGGACCAAAGATTCCATTTCCCATACTTAGAGCATTCACATCCCTTTCATCAAAATATGTAACTGCATTCTTTATATTATAAAAAGTGCTTGAAAGTGAAGGAGAGAAAAAAATATCAATGTTCATAAACCCGGAACATGTCATAAACTCCAACTCATGGTCATGAAATCGATGGCTTCACAAAATCGCATGGTCATAACCTCAGACTCACAAACTTAGACAACCAAAATGTACAAAATCGCATGTTATACACTAATCGCGTACGCATCGTACGATAATGTATATTGTACATTACACTTTCACTATTTATATATGCATATTCCAACAACCTTAAGAGAAAGTGATTAAACTCATATGTCATATAGTTATTGAACTTAATCGACGAGTGACTCTTTCACACAAATTAAACCCCTCAACAATATGGATAAACTATGTTTTAGGCATATGTATCATAGTAATTAGGGATTTTTACATATTTCCTCTTCCTAAGCTGGTTTATTACGTATTTTCTTAAATAAAAAAACAATTACATATTTACCCTCCATAACCCACATATATTACATATTTCCCCTTTTCATTAAAGACTCTTACTAAATGACTATTTACCCTTAATGAACTATTAAATGAATATTTACATATTTCCCATTTCTAATATCATCAATCAATTACATATCTCCCAAATTCATGTAGTATTTTATCAATTTTTCTACTTGCTACTCTTCTCAAACAATACCATAAATCTTTTAGATATGTATAAAGCTTGCCTATCTCTAAATATTTGGTAAATGATGCTAGAACCCTAAAGGAAATATATAAAAACATATATAATTCTTCATGCCTCGGGTACGAAAAGCTGTGTGCTTTTGCGCTTCGCACCTCAGTTTTAGACCTTGTCGTTTTTGTGCTCTTCTCGCTTTTTAAAACCAAGATGATTACAAAACGCTAAGTTGATTTATAACTTCAAATCCATTATCTAAAATTTTGTTTTTGTGACAGATGGCATTGTGAGTGAAGTTTTGAAAGTTTATTTTGGTTAAATAGGAGAAGAAATGGGATGGGAGAGAGGCCCAAAGGAAAACACGTATAGAAGTCGCAGGTGCTATTGTTCATAAATATCCCTAACTAGATTTACCACCCGCCGCGATGCGGCGGGATTCGTGTATCATAGTAGATGAAAGACCGGTGCTTGTTACAACTAAGTTCTTCTGTTTTCATTGACATCACCTAACCTATCTACTTAGTCTATACAAAATATTGCTTTATTAATTTATTTACAACTTATCTTACTAACAGCAAGCTGTGTTAGGCAGATAAGTTGCACAAAACATGTTTCCCTGTTGTACATTTCTGGAAGACAGTGGCGATAGGTGTTCCAACTTATGCCAAGCTTTCGGCTGCATAGTGTTCCTAGGCTGGAGCCATCCAAAAAGTGGTTCTCCGTGTCATCACTCTTCATGCACCTTCTTTGAGGTGCTGCTTGATTCTGTAACAGTACTGAAAAAAGACACATTAACATTAAGCAAATGTAGATGTTTTAGGAACGCAAATATCAACGACTTTAGTTGAAAGCAGTTCTTAAAGTTGTGACTATAATCCCTACAGGTAATTCGGTAATTTGCACGCATATTGTTTGCAGATAACTAATATACCAGTTCATTGTACCTGCTCAGGTTTTGCTAATTAGTATGTTTTTTGTTAATAGATTTTTAGTGATGTACGTGGCGAGCCACCAAGTGGACGTGTTGCCTACTTAATCTTGGGATTAGGCATTGTGGGTGGGATTGCCAAGACATTGTGTTGTTGAGATGTTGGCTGGTAGTCACGCTCTGTGCCTCTGTCTCACCTTCTGTCACATTCGTTACTACCACATGGTCTTCCTTCTTGATTGAGACATGCATCATCCTCCCTTCACCAATCATTGAGTCTATTTGTTGTGGCAGCGTTTTAGGATCGGTGCACTTGTGCTTTGTTGTAAGGTCTTCGCAGCTAGTGTTGAGAAGGGCTGCCATGCCTTCATTGAAGAAAGTTACCTCAGTTGGTTTCCTGAATGTAAACATTGCATTCATGGCCGGCCCGGAGAATTAGTGTACCATGTTCGAGTTCGAAAAAACGTGCCCTTAGGCCTTAACGAAATTGGGTATTGGGCCCACTAAAGGTCTAAACCTAATGCTAATGGGCTAATAACTAATCTAAGCCATAAGAATAGTTTTGTAAGTGGGCCGATGTTGGTGTTTGTATGGGTATACTCTATTGAAAAAAGAAATTTTACTTGTACATATCGGATTTTTTTTTTTTAAATAGCATGCCCTTCGAAATATCGGGCCCTGGCCGATGGTCCTCCCCCCAGGGCCGCCACTGATTGCATTTCAGATTATGGTAACTAACTATCCAAACGTATAAAATAACATACAAATACAGAATACTTACCATTCATCCATCATAGCTACATTTCTCAAGTCTTGGAAGTCGGTTGTATTTAGTTTCTGTCAACATGGCCGATGTAATCTGTGTATATTTTGTTAACAATTTAATAAAGTGTTACAAAAAAAAAGGAAAGTAGCCTTAATTTGTAAGCAAGTTAAATGCAACACTGTAAACAGCTAAAATAATAATAAAAACCTACATCATAGTTTGTAAGCCCAACTTTAAGACCATAACGTAGAAGTTCATGAGCATAAGTCGACGTAAGAACAATATCGCCAACAATGGTTGTTGTACCGTTGTAGATATGATTTGTGTAGTTATATCTTTGCTGGTTTAAAAAATCATCAATGGCCAATAAACAGAAATATGTCTATACCTCTAAACATGTAACAATTAATTTAACCTCTATAAAAATAGTTCAACAAAGGTAAATAAACTTAAGACATACAAATTGCACGAAATATGGGTACTTTGTTGTGTTTTACTTATTTCTGCTGTGATCAATCTTTTAATCAAGTAAAGAACAAAATTAAGAAAAGGTTAGCTGGGTCAAAAATTGGATTGTGTTCATGACAAATGGGTCAAATCAAACTAATTAGCTAAAGCTGGCCCCATTGGTTATATAATTGAGAATAACTAAATACTAATTACCATTGATGGAGAACATGGCTTCATGATAGTTATGATCAACAAATCATATGTGTGGGTCGCAGGGGCGCAGCTTACTTGGGGCGGGAGCCCCCCCCGGTTTCGGAAAAAGAGGTTAAATTAATTGTTAATCCAAATCTGAATGAAAACGACTATAGTAAACCGACTTATGAAAAGAACCTGAAAATTTGATACAATAAACTTGTATTCACAAATCCAAACGCCCTTGATTCATATGAAAGAACATAGCAGCCAAAAAGATTTGTGTGGCATACTTGACCCCATGACTAAGGGCAACTTCTCTTCTAGTCATCTGAGGTTGGAAACCACATTGATAAAATATGAGAAAGGCGGGTGCAGCTGGTCTAGCCTTGAATGCATTCCATCTCTTCATGAGACTCCCAGATGATGTATTCATCTTAGTCCTCACTAAAATCCAACAATAAAGCTTTAAAAATTAGCCAAAATATTTGCCCTAACATATAGATCCACATCTAACATATCAAACTATATTAAGCCTAAACCTAACCAGAGTTCAAACAATTCAACAACACACAAATCAAATCACAAAACAAACAATAAAACACATACATTGTATCCGCGACATCTCTTTGTCCCGATCCACACCATCTCCTTGCAAATTCTGTTGAGAACAAAGGGACTTATCACCTAACTACCTGCAATTAAACAACAATCATAACAAATACACACACACATAAACCAAAACGAAATTCCCACCAAATTACTTGGAAAACAGTGACTCGAGGAAAGAATAACACTCCTTGCCAGCAAATAGGATAGATTTGAGATGGACCATTGTCTCTAGGGTAAGATAACATCGTCAATTTTCTCTGTATCTCTTCAATTTACTTTGCTGCCATTGTTTTCACTCGACCTGCCGATCAATTACTCCTAGGCGATTGATCTGATCAATTTTGGAGATTTATTAAAAATTATTTCGAACTTGAGGTATCATCATCATCGTTACTGAGGTTGACAACCCAGAGATCACCTTCAAAAAGCCACATCGGTCAGGATCTCTTCATGTTTATGAGCTGGAGCGGTGACTTGATAAGCAAATTGCAGGTTGATAACAATTTACAAATAGAAAAACTAAAAGTAAAATGATAAATGCCTTGCAAACCTTTATTGCAGAACGTACAACCCATGTATGCCTATTTGTGTTGCTAATTTATAGTTTATAATGTTCTCTGATCAGTAAGACCATGTGTAGTAGTGAATAAAAATAATGCCCCCACCATGGGGCATTATCCGACACGTGTCATCCCAGTCAGCATGGGGCATTATAGAATAAAGTAGTGTAGTGGGGCATTACTCCAATAACCCCCATGCAATCATTTCACAATTATTATTTTTCTTAACTTTAAATACTTCACTAAATTAAAAAAAATACAATACTAGAAATAAAAAAAAATGTCCGATTAAATTTAAAAAAAAACAAAAAAAAAAAAAAACACTAGTTTTCGTCTTCGCTTTCTTCACCCTCGCCAACTTCGTCTTCCTCGTCCTCCGTTTCTTCCTCTCCCTCAGGTGGTACATACCGAACCGACCATGCGTGGTGTACCAAATCAACCATTAACTGAGAATGGTACGGTTCGTAACGCAACTCTGGCGCATTATTCACTCTTTCTTCCATTGACGCCTGTGGATGCTCCTCTTGAACGGCTTCTGGCACATAATTCTGGAATATCGCCTTTCCTTCATCTTCCAAAATCATGTTGTGCATGATTATACAAGCGTACATAGCATCTCTCATTTTTTGCTTGCTCCATGCACGACAAGGATTTCTCAAATATTGCCAGCGTTGTTTAAGAATCCCAAAGCATCTCTCAATGTCTTTTCGTGAAGACTCTTGAACCTTTTTAAAGTATGCTCTTTTTTCATCAATAGGATCACTATACGTCTTCACAAAAATCGAATACCTAGGATAAATTCCGTCGCTCAAATAATATCCATGAGGGTAGTAGTTTTCCATTTGCGTAAAACGACGCTTTTGGAGCTTTGCCAGAAATCCACTCCTCTAACAACGGAGATTGTTCAAAAACATTGATTTCATTGCATGACCCGACAATGCCAAAGTAAGCCGACCAAACCCAAAGGTCCTGTGAAGCAACCGCCTGAAGAATAATAGTGGGTCCTTTTTGGTCACCACGTGTGTGTTGGCCTCGCCATGCAGTCGGGCAGTTATCCCAACGCCAATCCATGCAATCTATGCTCCCGATCATACCAGGCAAACCATGCTCAGCATTATGTACCGCGTAGATCTTTTGAAGGTCGGCCCATGTGGGCGTTCTAAGATAACGCGCACCGTACACATCAATTATACCTTTATAAAAAAATATAGACAAACATAAGCTTCAAAAAAAAATTGTAAACATACTCGTCGTTTTTTTTTTTTAAAGTAAAGAATAGGGATTGTACCGCGACAAAAATGCTCCAAGCTGTCTCGTGTTGTTTTCTCCGCCATTTTTAGATACTCGTCGTTGATGTCGGTAGTGTTACCATAAGCAAGGATTCGTAACGCCGACGTACACTTTTGGATACCGGTAAATCCAAGTGCCCCTCTCGCATCCGCTTTTTGTTTAAAATAATCGTAGTTGGCTTCCAAGTCGTCGACTATGCGTAGAAACAAGCGCTTACTCATTCGGAAACGACGCCTAAAAAATTCGTTCGAAAATGTCGGCGCCTCATCAAAATAATCTTTCATCAAACGATCGTGTGCCGCGCGTCGGTCTCGTTCAATATAACCTCTTTTATTTTTTCTGCTTGGGGGCGACGACAATGATTGACATATCTCACCGCTAGTTGACAAGCACTTGTAACCGCCTCTTGCTCAAGCTCCTCATCGGTGGAACCATCGCCATCCGCAAAATACTCGTTGTAGTAAAAATTTACCATGGATGAAGAACTAGGAGAATCCATCAAGTTTTTTTATAAAATGGTTGTGTTTTTTAGAGAGTTTTTGAGAGTTTTGGTTGAAAATAAATGAGTTTTGGTTGTGTTTATATATATATATATATATATATATATATATATATATATATATATATATATATATATATATATAGGGTAGGGTTCAAGAGTGAACCATATTGTTTTTGTGAACAAAATGAACAAATCTTGTCCATTGATTTAGGAGATCTTGAGATTTATAATAATGACAATTTCCTAATTATTTATGTGTAGAAAATAAATGAAAAGGGTATAAGTGTAAATTATTAACTAGTTCTCTTTCCAATTAAATATTTAATTACATTCTCTCTCTTCATTTCTCTCACCAATTAACTAATTTATTAATTTAAAAATAAACACAACTACTATTCAGCCAGCCTGTTTTATACACATATGTATATCCATTTTATAGACATGCATACATATGTAATTTGAATAATACATATGTGTACTTTGAGTATCCAATACAATTACATATGTGTATAAACCATTTATTAGTTCTGTTTATGTATATTTTATACACAGTTTCTATTCAACAAAACTGTTTTATACACATATGTATATCTTTTTTATACACATACATACACATGTAAATTAAAAAGTACATATATGTAAATATGTCATGAGAAAAGGTATAATCTCTACAAAATAGGAAACATGTAACTGAAATCAAGAATTCAAACAAAATGATTTAAATAGAAAACGTGTAACTGAAATCAAGAATTAAAACAAAATGATTTAAATCTAATTTATGAAAATTAAAGGTAAATTTACAATCCTATCATTTTAATTAAAAAACAAATGGATGGCTGAGATTAGTTCACTCTGTTCACAAACAAGGATGTTGTTCACTCATGATCCTAACCCTATATATATATAAATATATATATATATATATATATATATATATATATATATATATATATATATATATATATATATATATAGGTAAAAGGTTTAAAAAAATAAATAAAAAACAACTAGCCGTTGATGAGTTATGATTGGTTGGTCAAACATTGTGCAAGCGTTTTAACTAAAACGCCGGAGACATTGTTTTCGAAAAGAACGCCCCAAAACGCCTACCGTAATGGTGGGTTGGGCGTTATCGAGCGTTTTTTTTTTAATTAAAAAAAAAACGCCTCATTACGGGCAGTGTAATAACCCCACTCTTGCTGTTAGTTTTCACGTACTTCGATAAAATTTGAATGAAAATGGTTGAAAAACTAACTTTATTATCAAAAGTTTTTATATTAGTGCAAAGGAAGTTAGTTAAAACCTACTGAGGAGCCAACTGTATTATAGAACTTTAGATATGATTGCTAGATAGTGCAAACTTAAAGCACTACCAGGTGCCTATCGTTTGATTAAACATTTGAGAGGCCATGGAGTGCAAATGGGGAGATATCGATGGTAAGGTTTGGGAATAGTAGCAAGTAGAAGAATTGGTAAAATACTATATGAATTGGGGAGATATGTAATTGATTGATGATAATAGATATGAGAAATATGTAAATATTCATTTAATAGTTTATTAAGGGTAAAATAGTCATTTAATAAGAGTTTTTAATGAAAAGGAGAAATATGTAATATATATGGGTTAGGGAGGGAAAATATGTAATTGTTTTTTTATTTGGAGAAATATGTAATAAGCTAGCTTAGAAGGGAGAAATATGTAAAAATCCCTAGTAATTATTGTGTTACTATTTTGTTAAAGTCTATTTTCTAGATTTAAATTTTATTAGTAAAAAACTAGAGCAAACTGCCATTTTGGTCCCTATGGTTTGGGCACTTTTGCCATTTTAGTCCAAATCTCAAACTTTTTAAATCTGGGTCCCTGTGGTTTTACTTTTATTGCCATTTTAGTCCAAAATCCAAAAACCCTCTATTTTGACTGTTGAAAGTTGATTGTTTTGTCCTTTTGTTCAGGGGCATTTTGGTCATTTGATTTTAATATAACATATTAACTAAATTAAACAAAAGGAGACCATCATCTTCTTCACACATAGTTCACCCACCTCTAGCAGACCATCATCTACTTCAAACCCAAACCCTCCCAAACGCAAACCCGCCACCACTCCTCCACCCGCCACCGCCCCACCAGAAAGACAACCTCCACCTCTTCTCAACCCCCACTTTCATATTAAAGCAGGTTTATTCGACCATACATAACCGATCCTATATTTCATTGAAATTTAGTACAACAGCCAACTTTTAACAATCCTATATCGGACTTGTAACCACTTTCATCTTTCAAATCAAAACAGCAAGGGATGTAAGATAAATTCTGTAAAACACATCTCAAGTTTATATGTTCAGCTTCATTTACCCATTTTTTACAGTTAACAACATGTATTACTAGTTCATTCTTTGATTCACTAATCAACGAGTATATAACTAGATCTGATTACAAAAATCCTTTCACTATCATAAGCATCAGACTTGTAAGAAAACTCACATATATCAAAATCCCAAAAATCAGTTACCAACCATACAACTCTCAAATCTCATGTATATACAAAACAGTTAACACGTGTTAATATCTAACCAAAATCCATGATAAACACACATAAAAACACACTATGATTTCATAAATCGTATAGAGTTCAAGACAATGAATAATGGTTATAAGCTGACCGAGAATATAAGAGGTGAAAGAGGTGCCTGCTGCCACTGGAATAGTCTGAATCGGAATTTGTGAAGAAATGTGGGGGTGTGCGTGTGGGAACGAGACAGGTGAGCCATCCTTGTTTGATTTGGGGAATTTGTGAAGAGACGTTGAAGTTAGTTAGGGTTTCGACGCGGAATTGGGGGATTTGAGGACGGAGAACGAGCCACATGATGAAGATGATGATGCCGGTGATGAGGATGATGCCGATGATGAAGACGGAGAACGAGCCACATGATGAAGATGATGACGCCGGTGATGAGGATGATGCCGATGATGAAGATGATGACGCCGGTGGTTGGGTGGCAGGTGGTGGTGGTGGTGGCGGGGTAGCCGGTGACTCGTCCGGTTTGTGAAAGGTAGGGTTTGTGGTTTGGGTGGGTTTGGGTTTGAACTTTGAAGAAGATGATGGTCTGCCATGTGTTTTAGATATTAATATGTTATAATAAAATTAAAATGACCAAAATGCCCCTAAACAAAAGGACAAAACAATCAACTTTCAACAGTCAAAATAGGGGGTTTTGGATTTTGGACTAAAATGGCAATAAAAGTGAAACCACAGGGACCCAGATTTAAAAAGTTTGAGATTTGGACTAAAATGGCAAAAGTGCCCAAACCACAGGGACCAAAATGGCAGTTTACTCAAAAAACTAATATAATAAAATAAAACAAGTTATTACAAATTATATGGTATGTTCTAATCAGGGGCGGACTCATATGGTTCCAGTCGGGTCCACGGACCCCAATGTTTTTTTAGAAAATAGTAGAACGGTACGTTAAATTTTTCAAGGACCCCA